>NW_006772915.1:123030-151315 GCF_000442215.2 Lipotes vexillifer | reverse complement strand
CTCGTGCCCCGGTCCGGGAAGAGCCCACATGCCGCGGAGCGGCTGGGCCCGTGAGCCATGGCCGCTGAGCCTGCGCGTCCGGAGCCTGTGCTCCGCAACGGGAGAGGCCACAGCAGTGAGAGGTCCGCGTACCACAAAAAACAAAAACAAAAACAAAAAAACCCAGAATCCCCAGGTCCCTCACCTGGAGGTCCAGATTCAGCAGGTGAGCTGAGGAATTGATATTTAGTCTTATAACCAGGCAGTTTAGGAAACATCATGCTATGGCATTTCAGGCCCAATAAATGTATCACAGGGGCCTGGGGGTATGAAGCAGTGTGGGTATTTAGGGGAAGGCAGGTGATTTGCTCTGATGGGGGCATATTGTGTGGAGGAGATGGGGTGAGAGAAGCAAGCAAGGTGAGATAGCAAAGGGTCTGTGTGTCAGGGATGCTGCCACCTGGCAGCCAGTGGGGGACTGTACACAGTGGCGCCATGTGACTTTTGTCCTGAAAGACCACACAAGTCGGCCCCATAGACAGGCAGATCTGTGAGAACCATAGAGTAAAGGTCAAAGTACAGCCACACATTGTTCTAAGTGGCTCTCGCCGTGGTGTTTCAGGTCCCTCTTTTCCAAGTGCGTGTGGACCGTTGCGGACGTGAGTCCTGGGAGAGGCAGAGCATGCTGTGGCCATGCCTCTCAAAGTGGGGTCCACTCATCGGCACAAGGGTATTGGAAACGCAGAGTCTCGGGCCCCACCCCAGACCTGATGACTCTGCATCTTGATAAGCTCAGGTGATTCAGATGCTGGTTATGTTTGGAGACACTGGGCTAGAGCCTAACGGAAGGACTTCAGAGACCGCCAGCCGAACCTCCCAGGTTACAGATGATGAAACTGAGGCCCAGAAAGGGGAGTGACACACTCCAAGTCACGTGACAAATGGGCAGCAGAGCCAAGACTGGACTCCAGACATCATACCACTCATCTTGCTGTGCAAGTGTCAAAAAAACAAAACAAAGCAAAACAAAAAAACTGTTGGTTAGAACCTGATGTGGCCTCTGGAAGTCCCGGGGCCAGGCTGGGTGGAGCACTGAAAACTCAATATGGAAACCAGGTCAGGAAGGCCTCCTTCAACGCTGCCAGGCTCCCCAGGAGGTGATCAGACCCTGCCAGGGTCAGCTTTTGCCCTCTGACCATACCTTTAACGCCCTCCCCAACTACCCTCACCCCTTCTCTGGCTTCCAATCAGACAAACCTGCCACATCCCTTCTCCTCTCCCTTCTCCCCTCCATCCCCAATTTTTCGACTGGAGAGCTTTGAGAAACAGGACTGAACCACTGGGTACGCCAGGCACAGACAGAACCTGGCAAAGGACAACAAACTAAAACAAGCGTGGCTGCTGGGCTGCAGCAGCTCGTGCATCACAGTGGATGCAGGAGTCAGCACACCATCTAATCCCACGTCCTGAGGTCCAGGGAGCTCTGTGATAAGGCCGCTTCCCAAAGCCCGGAACAAGGCTCTCTTTGCATCAAGAGAGTCCCGACAGAAACGTGAGATACAGTTCTGCCAGTGCTGGGGTGCTGTTTGGGATGAAACTCGAGGCTCTGTGTGCCCTACTTTTGACCAGGGGACAGCAAGGCCTTGTTTTTGAGTTGGGTTGGGGGTCAGGTATCAAGGCCGTGAGTAACTGTCCAAATGTGTCCCCAGGTGACTGGAAAATGAGAAATGAGAGTGAGAGCTCATTCTCTCTTTGGAGAGAATGATGGTCAAGTACAAATACAAGTTTCTCTGTCGCCCCTTCACTTCCCAGATTTTGTCTACAGGAGAACAAAGGAACTAGTAGAGTACACCTTAAAAGAGTTTTCCAAACTTGGGCCAACAACTGGCCAGCCCAGGAGACTTTTTTAACCAACCTTTTGTGCTGGGCTCTATCCAGGGGTCAGCAAACTTTTTCTGCAAAGGGCCAGATAATAAATATTTTAGGCTTGTGGGCTATATGCTCCCTCTGTTGCAATTCTTCAACTCTGTATAACTAATTCAACTCGACATCGCAGTGAGAAAGCAGCCACTGAGGATATGAGAATGAACGGGCATGGCTGCGTTTCAGTAAAACTTTATTGATTAAAAACAGGTTATGGGCCATAGTCTGCCAGCCTCTGTTCTAGACCAACGGTTCTCAATCTTGGCTGTACAAGATCCTTTTTGACCCACGTCCTAGAGAAATGGAAATAAAAGCAAGAATAAACAAATGGGACCTAATGAAACTTCAAAGCTTTTGCACAGCAAAGGAAACCATAAGCAAGATGAAAAGACAACCCTCAGAATGGGAGAAAATATTTGCAGACGAAGCAACTGACAAAGGATTTATCTCCAAAATATACAAGCAGCTCATGCAGCTCAATACCGAAGAAAACAAACAACCCAATCCAAAAATGGGCAGAAGAACTAAATAGACATTTCTCCAAAGAAGATACACAGATTGCCAACAAACACATGAGAGGATGCTCAACATCACTAAGCATTAGAGAAATACAAATCAAAACTACAATGAGGTATCACCTCACACCGGTCAGAATGGCCATCATCAAAAAATCTACAAACAATAAATACTGGAGAGGGTGTGGAGAAAAGGGAACCCTCTTGCACTGTTGGTGGAAATGTAAATTGATACAGCCACTATGGAGAACAGTATGGAGGTTTCTTAAAAAACTAAAAATAGAACTACCATATGACCCAGCAGTCCCACTACTGGGCACGTACCCTGAGAAAACCATAATTCAAAAAGAGACATGTACCACAATGTTCACTGCAGCTCTATTTACAATAGCCAGGACATGGAAGCAGCCCAAGTGTCCATCGACAGAGGAATGGATAAAGAAGATGTGGCACATATATACAATGGAATATTACTCAGCCATAAAAAGAAAGGAAATTGAGCTATTTGTAGTGAGGTGGATAGACTTAGAGACTGTCATACAGAGTGAAGTAAGTCAGAAAGAGAAAAATAAATACCGTATGCTAACACATATATATGAAATATAAAGAAAAAAAATGGTTCTGAAGAATCTAGGGGCAGGACAGGAATAAAGACGCAGACATAGAGAATGGCCTTGAGGACACGGGGACGGGGAAGGGTAAGCTGTGACGAAGTGAGAGAGTGGCATGGACATATATACACTACCAAACGTAAAATAGATAGCTAGTGGGAAGCAGCCGCATAGCACAGGGTGATCAGCTCGGTTCTTTGTGACCACCTAGAGGGGTGGGACAGTGAGGGTGGGAGGGAGATGCAAGAGGGAGGAGATATGGGGATATAGGTATATGTATAGCTGATTCACTTTGTTTTAAAGCAGAAACTAACACACCATTGTAAAGCAATTATACTCCAATAAAGATGTTTAAAAAAAAAAAAAATCTTGGCTGTACACCAGAAGCCCTCAGGCTCCCCGGGCTACATGCCCCCACCCCTCAGACAGATTTAATTGGTCTGGGGTGCAGTCTGGACAATGGAACTTTCCAAGGCTACCGAGCAATTCTAATGGACAGTCAAGGTTGAGAAAGGGGACTCACCCAACTAATCTTGTTTCAACCTTTTGGGACAACTGGCAAAGCTCAACTTAAATATGCCTGTCACTTTGTGTCCAGGGAACCTACTGCGGTTACCTGATGACAAAGCTGTGTGTGTCAATCTCCTGCCCGCAGCCGCTGTTCAGCAAGACCCCGGAGTTGCCCACGATGGCACAAGTCCCGAAGTGCTTGTTCTTCAGTGGAGAGGTTCTGGGGAGCAGCTCATAGAGGTTCTGGGACACGTTCATTGTGCTGTCTCGGTCGAAGATGTAATGAATAATATCTCCGGGTTTCAGGGTCCCCTTGAGGACAGAAATGTCCTTTTCAGCATCCAAGAACTTTAAGATTTGCTTCCTATGAAAACCAAAGACACATGAGGAAAAAGTCTCCTGTCGCTACCTGCCCTTTGCCAACCCTGCTTTTCCTCTCCTTGGTCACCCTGCAGGGCCGATGCCGCCCAGCACACAGGGGCAGCTAGAGGTCAGATGCCCTCCGAGTATCTCTGGTTACACAGTTTTTAAAGTAAAATCTCCAGTTAGGATCCTCACCTTCCTAGGGGCAGGAATAAAACTTCCCTGGTAATTCTGAGAGGATTTCTATCCTCTTTCTGACCACATCTCATCCCATCTATGTGTTTGACTGGAGAATCTCCAATCTCTGGTTCTGGGCAGAGACTGGCAACACGGCCCAGAGGCTGATCTGGTCCTCCTTCTAGGAGACAGGATTTCCCTGTTTGCCCTGGGAAATGACTTCATCAGGACTGAATGTGAGCTCATCGTGAAGGGCCCTGGAAGGAAGGGTGACCTGCCATCCTGGTTTGCCTAGGAAAGCGTGGTTTTAGACTGAAAGCCTTGTACCCCAGGGACAAACTGTACCTGAGTCTTGGGCAAACCCAGGCCATGGTCATCCTATCTCATACTCCCCTCTCTGAGTGCGATTCAGGGCCACCATCTGACAGGCAGTCCTGAATTAGGACCTGGAAACAGGAATGACAGGGGTCCCTCATTCCTCAGTGGCCTATTTTCTTTCCTGGAAACCTTCTCTGGGCACAGGGGCCTCGCAGGGGGCGAGTGGGTGTGTGGACACTGTGAGGTGTGTCAACCACTCCCCATTTGCAGGATTGCAAACATGGCCTGCCGTCCGTGCACTGGTCCTTTCTGTGCTGTGTGCTCCCTGGCCCTCCTCACTGCTGGCTTGTTTGGAGTTTGTAAATATTGATACCTCTCTGGTCCCACAGAGCAGCGTTGCTTTGTGTTGTTTCAGAACAAAGGTGATCAAAAGACAGCTCTCTAGGCTTCAGCGTGACTTTGATTTAGGGGGAAAGCTCCAGAATCATCTAGCAAAGCACATAGAGGGGATGGGATGTGGTCAGAAAAGGGATAGGAATCCTCTCAGAATCACCAGGGGAGTTTTATTCTTGCCCCCAGGAAGGTGAGGATCCTAACTGGAGGTTTCACTTTAAAAACTGTGTAAACTGCCCCAAAGATTTTTAGAAATAATTCAAGTCATCCAGAGAAGGAAATCTGGTACCCAGATCACCTGGAATTAATTTCATTTCCTGCAGCTAGCGAGCCCCCATCTAGAACAGACACAATGATGCTGTTCTTTTCCACCAAGCCCCAGAGGAACAGGACCTTCACACGCTTTGCAAATGTGAGGATTTGCAAGGTGGCTGCCCCATTGTACAGATGGTAACACTGATCCCTGAGAGCCTGTGCGATCTGAGATGGTCACAACCTGTGGTGTATCCCAGCAGGATGCACATTCAATTATTTGGGGAACTATAAAGAATTCGGAAGCTCCAGGCTGACGCCTGAGAAATCCTGATTCTGAGTGTGGCCCGGGTCTCAGCATGCTTTCAAAGGCTCCGCAGGGGACTCTAAGGTGGGTCCAGGTTTGGGAGCCTCTGGCGTCACCAAGGGGCACCTAGAATGCTTGACAGGGCACAATGCTCCTGTTCCACTGGTCTTGCCTTATTAATAATCTGGATCTCGTGCTTTCATGCAGGGGAAACCACTCGATGAATAATTTGTATCTCTTGATGGAAAACAGAGATACAACAGAAAACATCGTTTTTATTTATAGTGCTTTACCCGGGATTACACAACTTTACAAACTAATATGGTCTGGAAATTGCTGAAACCTTCGCAGTTACTTACCCCCAGAGTATTTAAAAGCAAAGAGAGCCCCCAGAAAGCCCACAGATAAACTCCTCTGTGGATGAATTAATTTGTAACTAATTGTGAGAAATTACTACTGATTATTAAACATCATTCCAAATCACTCACAGAATCTTTATTATGAATAATTTTGGTGACTAATTGAAGGAAGATGAAGGAAATCCTTATCCCCTCTGGGTGAAGCCACATTGTTCCTGCCGAGGTAGCTGTGTGTTTGCAGAATCCCCATGGCGGTCACAGTCTGGTCTTCTCCGAAAGGGGGAAATATCCTTTTCTCTACCCAGTGGTGGGAGAAAGAGTGAGTGGAGATTGAGGTGGGCTTGTGCTGGCAGGAGGATTTCACTCACAGGTGGTGGAGTGGGGTGAATAGTGGCCTCCCAAATATATGTTCACCTCCTAGCCCTGGAACCTGTGAGGTGCTTTATTTGGAAAGAGCATCTTTGCAAACGTATTTAAATTAGGGATCTTGAGATCATCCTGATTACCCTGATGGGCCTTAGATCCAATGACAAGTGTCCTTATCAGAGATAGGAGAGGGGACACACAGACACAGAGCGAAAGGCCACGTGAAGACAAGGCGAAGACTGGAGTGACATGGCTACACGGCAGGGAATGCCTGGAGCCAGCAGAAGCTGGAAGGGGCAAGGACAGATTCTCCCCATGAGCCTTCAGAGGGAGAGCTCAGAATTCTGGCCCCCAGAACTATAGGGGAATCCATTTCTCTTGTGTGAAGCTACTGAGTTGGTGGAAATTTGTTACAGCAGTCCGAGGACTCGTGCTTCACAGGGTTGCTGACCAGGGGTGAATAACGCAGGTTGACAGCTGTTGGGGTGTAAGATGAAGGCCGAGGGCCCAGCCAGGGGCCCTCAGAAGAGGCCTTGAATGAGGGGAGGCAGAATGGTGGTGACAGGAGTCAGCTCCTTCAGATGCTTTCTTAGCTGCTAGGGCTCCAGTCTCACACCTCTCTACTCCCCACACTTCCTCAGGCCCCAAATCCAAGCCTCAAGAACCCGGAGGTAGGAGCATTTTGACGGTGAGCCCACCTGAAGGGGGAAGCTCCCTGCTCTGTATGGTGGCTATGGTCAAGGCTGACCGCCATGTCCCAGCCCCCTGTTCTCAGCTTCCTCTCCATGACGATGGGCTGGGAAGGTGGGGCTGTGATAGTCCCGTCTGGTCCTGGTTACTGCACTGAGTTCATCACCCCCATTCCCTCCTCCTGATGGGTGCTCCAGCAACACAGCACAAACACCAGACTTCAGGCAGCAGCTTGGCAAGCCTGGCAAACTCCTAATTATCCTTCAAAACCCATTGCTCCTGGCAAGCCTTTCCTGGCCAGCCCTCTTAGCCCCCTTACAAAATGGAGTACTCTCCTCAGTATGATCTATCTCCACCTATTTATATGAGGCAACACCGCCTCATGCGTACATCACACTGCCCTGCTCTATCTTTGTTACATTTGTGTCTCCTGCCAGCATGTCTGATACATGTCAGCGCCCCCGGCTCCCAGCACAATGTCTGCAAGTGAATGGTTGGGTTATACTGACCACTCTCTGCTGCGTCTATCACAGCTCTGTCAAAGTCAAGTGGCCAAAGTGCTGACATTGGAATCCCTTCCATACAGTTCCCCATTCCCGCCACCCAGCAATGCCTGCACTGCTCTGGAAACGTCACTCTGCAAAGATCAGGACAAGAGCTGCTCTCTGGCTAAAACAGACCTCTCCCTTTGTGGTTAGGTGTCCCATCGGCTCCTGGGTCACCTGATGCTCAATTGTAGCTTTTCTTCATGTCATCAGGGAGTGGCTGCCTACTCAAGCCACACGGGCTGCGGGAGGAGACAGCTCTCCAAAGACAAATGGGAGGACCATCGCCGCTGAAAGGGGATGGATGCCAGGCAAGGACTGCTGCTTTGGGGTCCTCTGGGAGAAGCCATCTGTGATCCCCGCCCCCAGCTGCCCCAGGTTCTCACTGCTGCTGACCCAAGAGCCTCACTCCCTCCAAACCCAGGACCTCAGCCAGTTGCTCCTGTCACTTCCCCGGCCTGAGTTGCCGCACACATGTGCTGGGCTGCTGGCCTTGCCTGAGGTTTTTATTTCCAATTGATCAGTGAGAGATGAAACCTGCCTCAGCGGGAGGTAAACATTTTATTTCTATCCTGACTTCTTTAGATGATGGAGAGCGGCAATTTGCCAGCTTGTGCCAAAGAAGGCCAAGTCTGTCTCTTGTCCTAGAGGTAATTACCACTACCTGATCCTCAGAGAGAGCGTTTGGTTGTGTCTCCACTTGGCCGAGGCTGGTTGGATGTTGCGCTTAAAGCCTTCATTGCTTCTGTCAACAACAGCCGGCGACGAGGAGCCATTTATTACAACTTCAGCTCTGGAAGGGGGAAAAAAAAAGAGGAGGAGGGGAGACATGATCTGTTAGCAAGCCAATGACAAGTCTAATAGTTTTGTTTTTGCACAAGCTTGAATGTAAACTTCTTTGGAGGAGCAACATTGCAGTTATTACCTGAGAAGGGAAGGAAGTCTATTTATCTTCTAGGATGCACCAACTCTCTCCCTCAGGTATTACCTACATATATTCTGGGAGACAGGAAGGGGGTGATGAACTATCTTTCTCCCCACCCCCAGCCCCCAGTGTTTCCTCCCAGTGAAACGTAGCCGTCACTGTCGTAATAATAATACTTCTTCAAGCCGCTTCTGTGAAACTCTGAAGAGCAGTTGCGTTAACAGCCAAGTATCATAAGATGGTTTACAAACTTAATAAAGAGGAAACAAAAACTCATGTTGGGGCAATGGGATGTAGCTTTATCTCATTATCCCTTGTCTGTAAGATGCCACTTCAAACGTCTGTGTAGTTCCAGAGTTATCCGAGCTCTGTTTCTCTCTCCCACTAGACTGTAAACGGGCGAGTTCCCTCACTCATATCTATATTCCCCAATGGTCTAACATAGCAGCTGCTAAATAAATGTTTGTTGAATTTGAATTTGAATTTGACCTTGTGTGGGGGGGTGCCTGGATGGATTGAAGTTGCTGGCTGGCTCTGAATGCCCGGGGCCAATCATAATTCTGGGTGCATACCATCTTTCCACCTGACTCAGGCATTACAGGACCCGCTTGAATTCAGATGTTTGAAATCTATGCTGGTAGGTTTCTATGAAACTAGGTTACGATTACATCTCAAAAGGCAGTGTAGGAGCCAGCCTGCCTCTGCCGGATGCACACAGATGCATGTGGGTCACATCGCCAGTTCCTTTTGTCTGTGCTGACAGCAGATTCTCTCAGTTAGAATGATAAGTGGATTTCTGATGCCAAATTCTGGAGCTTTAAAGAATTCAAACCAAACAACTATGTCCTCTGCGTTTATCTTGGAACAGCCAAGTTAGAAAAGATGAAATCCTTTTAACAAGTCTAAACCCAACGCTCTATTTTGCTTTTTGTAGGTAGAAAGGAATTTATTGGGGGGTGCACTTTCTCCCCACATATCTCCATTCCCAATATTCCTGACTCCTCTGGCCGATATTACTTGTCTGGGATTCAAAAATATGTAACTTTTGCAGAGAACAGAAAATTCAAGGGTTTTGAGCAAGGTGGATGCATTCCTACAGCCTGCAGGCTTAAAGGGAAGCTATGAAAGGAAACAAAAGACCTGACCCTTTGCAGTTTTTGCTGTTTTCATGAACAGAAGCAGAGGGTGTAGTGAAAAGATTTCAAAAGCTGTGTGACTACGGGCAAATCACTTTATCTCTCTGAGCCTCAGTTTCCCCACTTATAGAAAGAAGGTATAGAAGAGGAAGACATCCTCTGGATGGGGACTGGGTATGGTCCAACCATAGCCAGTGGCAAGCCTGAGTTTGTTGGCTTGCAAAGCATTTGCTCACACTCCTGTATCAAGCTGTCTTCTGGCCAAAGACTGTCATCCGAGGAAACACTCTTAGAATTTAGAGTGTGCTTTCAGTAATCAAGGTTAACATTTCTGAATTGACTTCCTAAATATTTTTAAGAGGTCTCAGCAAAGTTCCTGAATGCTCTATTTTCTATCTTTACCTCCTGGACAACCCATCTACCACAATGAAATTGGGTGAAAGTCCTGATTCCTTTCAGAGTCTCCATTATTCGGCAAAAATTCAAGTTATGAATAAGCTCATTGGTGGCTCAAGTGCCTCCAAGTGAGTGGGCTCTTTTGCAGAAAGAGACTCTTACTCATCTGAATTTTCTATCTCTGCAGCCTCTAGACCTTGGGCCATTTCACGGGCTCCTCCTATCGACAACTCCCCCCGCCCCCACAAAAGTGATTAGGCAAATGCAAAGCCAAAGTGAAACGAAACAGATCTCTTTGCTATTTGCTAAGTAAGAAGGGCACCATCCAGCAAAGGGGAGAAGCAGATTAATAGCTGCCTTACAGCAAAAACAAATGAACACAAAATCTAATTTACAAACCTATTAGATTTGCTATGTAAGCTGTTCACAGCTGATCTGATTGTACCTCTGCCTCCAGAATTCCTGCAAGACAAAGGAAATGCATTATTTATAAACCCAACTCTTCTTTGCAAAGCCCTCTTCAGTTGCCAGATCATCTCACAGCCCGCCTTGGAGGACTACAGAGGGACAAGGAAATCTCACCTAGGCCTCTCCAGAAATGGGCAACCTCCTGGCCCAGCCACAAACCCAGGCATTTTCAAGGAAGTAGACTTAGACCTCCTAGATCCTCCCCGACCTCTCACTTGAACATTGTTTCAATTCTCACCAAGGTTTCCACTTGAGAATTTCATTTGAGCTTTGAGACAAACTCCTTTGTCTCCTCTGGTTAATCCCATAGGCTAGCACGCTTGAGCCTGACTAAGCACCTGCTGCAGCATGACTCAGTATTTCCTTTAGCCGGACTCATCATTTGCCCCTGGTCTTCGCTGGCCGTCACTCACCTGGGGTAAGACGTTGTCCATCATATTATCTCCAAACTTGAGACATCAGAAGTCCAACAGAGGCAGCAAGACTGACTCAACCAGTGCCTCCAACCAAATGTGAGAATGATTTGCTTTTTGGGGGCAGGAAAAATAATATTAAGTGGTGTCACTTTACCAGGGAGCAGGAGATGGGTGAGTAATGGGGTCCTTTGCGTCTTCCTCTGGAGGAAAAGGGTTTTGGAGTAAAAGCATTCTAAGGCCCTTTCCAGCCCCACCATCTCTTCAGTTCTGTCAGATTCCATTCTGGATGGGGGCCATGAAGTTTCACCCTGCTTTGCTAATCACACTGGGCCAAGGGGAGAGATGAATCCATCTGCCCCTGGTACCCAGCCCACTTTGTGCTCTGTGTGTGTTTTTTTAAAAGTTGTATGTGAGACTAATTATTTTTATTAAGTTAAATAATTTTTTCACCACTGATTTATAGGATATGTGGTTTGAGGGGATATTTCTTCACACTTTTCTCATTTTTTTTTTTTTGGAGAGCTATAATTTTTTTGTGATTTTATTTTAATTTTTGAATTAACTTTTATTGGAGTATAGTTGCTTTACAATGTTGTGTTAGTTTCTACTGTACAGCAAAGTGAATCAGATATATGTATACCCATATCCCCTCTTTTTTGGATTTCCTTCTCATTTAGGTGACCACAGAGCACTGAGTAGAGCTCCCTGTGCTATACAGTAGGTTCTCATTAGTTATCTATTTTATACATAGTATCAATAGTGTATATATGTCAAGCCCAATCTCCCAATTCATCCCACCCCCTTTTCTCCCCCCGGTGTCCATACGTTTGTTCTCTACGTCTGTATCTCTATTTCTGCCTTGCAAATAAGATCATCTATCATTTTTTAACATCTATCATTTTTTAAAAGTTCCATCTAGTCTTTCAGCCAAGGTGTTGGCACACTCCAAAGAAATAATTAAAATCACTGCAAAAGCTGTATATTTAAAGAATCCTGTGATTTAATAAGAACTCTTTGGGGGAAGTTAATGCCTAACTCCTCACTGGTTTTAAATCTGGATTTTTCTATCTGCTTTCTTTAGGATTCACATACTTGTAGATATAACATTGTGTGTGTGTGTGTGTGTGTGTGTGTGTGTGTGTGTGTGTGTGTGCGCGCGCGCACGTGTGTCTTTTCCTGATAGACTGAAATGTCCTTTCAACATTATTTGGCAACAGGAAATATTCTGCCTCATAGCTGGATGACCAGGCAACAGGACGTGTGCTATGACTCACCCAGTGCCTCATCTCAGGTCTCCCTTCAGGTCTCAAATTTCATTACACACAGTCTAATTCTTAATTACACAGAGTATCATTGGTTCTTCACATTTAAATCAATGTGTAATATCTCTTTTTTGTCTCTCTTCATTTACCCTTGGGATGGTGGCATTCTCACAAGTCTAATCCAAGGGTCTGGGAATACCTGGCCATCTCTGGCCTGTAGCCATAATCTACTTAAGTCAGCGCCCAAGGGCTTTCCTGGGCCTGCTGCTGTCCACATGACACTGACCTTTCACATGTCCTGACCCTGACCCCAGTCCTCAAAATCAGCACTCCTTGGGGGAGGGAAGACTTGCTGGGCCAGATATTAAGTCAAGTAAGTAATTAAAAGTGTGGTCATAGCTCAATACTAATGAGAGGTTATTGGAACAAAAAAGATTGTCTAGAAATGCTGCACGTGAGAATTGATGTATGATTTTAAAAAATCATTATCAATGAGAAATTCAATAAATGGTTTTAAGTAGTTGATTAATAATCTGGAGGTGAGTTGGAGGGAAATCATGTAAGTGTTCCCTGACTTATAAATTTTAAGTGGATTTAACTAGTGTTTCTCAGACTTTAGTAATTCTCATATTCCTATCAGCAGTTTGCCATATTTTGTTTATCACCCATACTACTACCTACTGAAGTTTTAAAATTGACTCATCTTTTAAAACCTTCTTAACCTACACAACACCATCCGTGAAAATATGGGTTTGATATCATGATTATATGCTCATTTGAAAAGAACACAAAACCATTACCACAAAAATATTTATCAATGGAATTCCTAAAATCATCTTACTTATTACCAAGCATACTTACAGCACCTCTGGGGAAGACTGAATTAAACAGTTAAATATTTAAAGAAGGCAACCCATACAAAATTGGTAAGAAAATGGAAGAGGATATTTATCAAATCTTGATGAGGTATGAGGAATATGTGTGAAGGACTTTTAAAATTCAGAAGTGGAAGAAGAAATCCTAACAGAAAATACAGTTAAAAAAAAAAAATCTTCATAAAAATGTAAAATTCTGCTTATACAAACAGCAAACCTCAACAAACTCTGCTCAGCATCCTTCTTGAAATCTGAGAGGACTCCAGGTGAGGTGAGCACTTCATCTGTGCATCTATCTGGTTTAACACAACCAGGGGTTCGGAGAGGACTCAATGCTGAGCAACAGCTTCCTCCTGCTTTCTCTTCTCCTGCCTCCAGGCCAGGTCCTGGAGAGCATCCAGTCCTGCTGACTTGGGCACCACAAACCACGCACTTTTTCATACCAATCCTTCCTCTAACTCTGGGTTTCCCCACCTCGGCACTATTGATATTTCAATGTTGGTGTTGGGGGTTGGGGGTTGGGCAGCTATCTGTGCACTGTAGGGTGTTCTAGCTGCATCCCTGGCCTCTACCCACTTTATGCCAGGAGCAGCCCTCCCCCCACCCCCAAATTGTGACAACTAAAAATGCCTCCAGACATTGCCAAATGTCCCCTGGGGCAGGGAGGCAAAATGGCCTCCATTTGAGAACCTCTGCTTTGACGTTTGTTTTCCACCTGATGCCTCTGAGAGGATGAATCCCCTCCATCAGCCAACCCATCCCATCACCTTCCTATGCTAAACCCCAAGCCCAACACCTGTGCTTCCCCTCAAAGCCATCTTAGTTTTCAATTCTCAGCCACCTTTTCCTTCTCTTCCTAAAGCATTCTATTACAGCATTTGTCACCTTTTCATATTTAATTATTTCATGGAATGACAGATGGGAGACTTTAAAGAAATTTTGTCATTGACATAGTCTAAACTCCCCCTCTTATAGTTGAAGAAACCAAGGTCTAGAGATTTGGTTCTGGTTTCATCTTCCTCAGCTGCTCGCCACACTAGAAGGGAAGCCCCTGGATTGTGTGCATTAACCATGTCTTTTATTTTCTTTATCTGATGCTTTGACATCTGGGACCTTGCTGACTGTGGAGGGACAGCTCCTCTCAGGGTTAGCAAATAACTAGAGATAGTAAACAACTGGCCTGGGAGTGCACCTTTCAAATACAAATCAACTAATCTAGAGCCCATACCCCTGCCACCTCCCTTAGTGGAATCTTATTCTCTGGGCCACTATCCACCTGCCATAATCACCTGGAGCTAGGTACCAGACATCTATGCATCTATCTGGTTTAATATAACGAGGGGTTACAGTTGTCCCAGACAGGTAGGACAGCTCCTATGCCCCAGAGTCTGCTGAAGTTATCCAAACTAGCCAATCCTAAGCCTGCTTACCCTGCCTCACCCTTCCTTCCTATGGAAACCACAATAAAGGCTTTTGTCCACAGTTCCCCCTCCCTCCTAAGTGACCTGGTGCTACTCCATGTGGCCCTGCATGATGTGGTGTGCCACCCCTCTTGGAATGTGGGAGTATAACACACTACATTTTCAATGGTGGTCATCTCCTGATCTGTTGGCCTGACCATACCTAAATAATAATAAAACCTATATTAAAACAGGGGCACCCTGTTTTGTTCACCTTCCCGGCCTTGTCCAGCTGGGGCTTTGTCCAGCTGGGGCTCAGTGAATCAAATCTAACTTCAGTGCTAAGTGGGACTTTTCTTCCAAAGTCTTCCCTGCAGTTTGCATGCTGCGTTCACACATATTACTTATACCTGTACAAGGCACAGTTTCACCTCTCAGATACCCAGAGAACGGGGCAGACTGTCATTCAAAGAAACTCAGGTTGCAGATAATTTGGCTCAAAATGAATCACATGAATTGGCAAGGGATTTTTTTTTTTTCAATTAGGTTTTGCCTCCATTGTTATTAAAATAAGCTTGCATCCCTTGTGATTGGGGAATGCTGATACCTGCTTGGTTGAGTGACAGAGGAAGATGATCAGGTGAGAAAAATTTGCTAAAGATAATTCATCAACTTCTGAAATCATAGAAACAAAGATGCTTAGGTCATCCAAATGAGAAAATATATGGGAAAGCTCTTTGCACACTATAAAGAACTCTATAAAACAAGGTATAATATTAGTAATAATCCCTGTCCACTTGACCCTACCCAATATTCCCAGCCATAGTGAGGATGGAGTCTGATTACTCCAAAGCTCTACATTTTAAGATGTCAGTCTCCTTTCCACCATGAACATAATACTCTTTCCGAGCAGTAAACTAAGACAAAAAATAAAAATAGCCTCTTTAAAAAAATAATAACAGGGACTTCCCTGGCGGTCCAGTGGTTAAGACTTTGCCTTCCAACGCAGGGGGTGCGAGTCCAATCCCTGGTCAGGGAGCTATCAGAAGCAATATTGTAACAAATTCAATAAAGACTTTAAAAGTGGTCCACATCAAAAAAAATCTTAAAAAAAAAATAACATGCATAGTTGGATTTGTTTTCAGTGAAAAGCAATTAGCAAACCTGAAAACTGCATTTCTGTTTAGCCTCTTCATCCAAGCCCAGTTGTTTTATAGGTAAGGTCATGTTTCAGTGTGCTGGGGTCTCATAGCTGTGTTAGAATCTCCCACATCCTTGGTTCCTCACTGAAGAGCCAGGCTCAGTAAATGAACTTGCAAGAGCTGAAAGCTTTAATTAAGAGTGCAGGCCCAACTTAAACAGTTGATTAGTCCTGAGAATAAAAGATTAAACTAAAACACAATTCATGAATTTGCAGATGATTCTTCCTTTACAGTTTTGGGAAGATACTGAACGTGTGCTTTCAACTTGTGCATGTAAACCACTGGGGTTCCTGCCTGTTGGTCCTCCAAGGACACATTATAAGTATGTGGCCCCACAAACACATGGTAGGGAGAAAAGAAGGAAAAGGATGATTTGCAGTCATTCACATGAACAGAGCAAGGGATTCCAACAGGGTTCAAGGGTGTTTTCTTAAAGACTTTTTCTTTTCTGTGGTGAAATATACAGAACATAAAATTTCCATGTTATCCCTTTTTAAGTGTATGATTCAGTGGCATCCAATATATTCACAATATTGTAGAGCCATCACCAGCATTTATCTCTAGAATTTTTTCATCACCCCCAACAGAAACTCTATAACCATTAAACAATAATTCCCCAATCCCTCCTCCCCCAACCCCCTACTACTCTATTCTATTCTATTCTTCTATCTCTGTGAATGTGCCTACTCTAGATATTTTTTGTAAGTGGAATCATACAATATTTGTCCTTTTATGCCTGGCTTCTTTGACCTAATAAAGTATTTCAGGGTTCATCCATGGAGTAGCATGTCGTAAGCCTGGCTTTGGATGTGGCCATTCTCAGGAGCTAGAATATCACAGAGATGGGGGAAGGAAAGTCCCTGCCAAAGTGTTTGTGTCTGGGTCACTGAGCACCTGTGATTAGGACAGGAGCAGAGGTCCCACCAGCTGACAAGTGCTTGGGGCTCAAGAGCTCAGGGGCTCTCCTGCCCAGAGCATACTTGGCTAGGAACTTCCTGAAATTTTTGCTGTCAAATTGAGCTTTGATGCCCATTTCCTCCTCCATTTGAAGAGCTGGTCATACTTGGCCAAGTGCTCAGACGGGCAAGGGGGCACCTGCCTTGGTTGGTCCAGTGCAGATCCAGTCACAAGGCTGGCAATGACAGTATCTTCAGTTTCCCTGGCACAGTGAGAAATATGGTGCCCCATCCTTTGGACTGGGCCAGTTTGAACTCCTGAAAAACTCTGTCACAGGGTCTTTTTCATTCACTCTGAGCAGAAGGCAGTTGCACAGAGTCCTTGCCCATAGGCTTGGGAATACTTTTCAGGTTGGTCACTGTGCAACCATCCCCTACCACCTGGGCACCACCTCCAGCAGTGGAGAACTTCCAAGCTTTCCAGTCATACTGGTCTAAGGCATCTTCAGTGGATGCCGCTAGGTAGTCCTTGATGAAGGACTTGTACTCATTCACCAACTCATCAGAGTGATGTAATAATGGCTGGGGTCATCAGGAGACCCAAAGTTCAAGGTCATACTTTCCAAACTCTAAGAGTTAGATGCTGCTGCATCTGTGCCATTCACCAGCCTTTCCCATCACATTCCACAGCAACTCCAAGGCCCTGAATTCTTTAGGATATAAGTTGGCAAACTTTTCCTTAAAGGGCCAGACAGCAAATATTTTAGGCTTTGTGGGCCAAGAGGAAAAATTGAAGATCTTATGCAGATGAAGATACTTAAACAACAAAAGAGAAAACAAATTTCGACAAAGTTCTTATTGATGAAATTAAAAATATAATAATAATGATTGAGTACAGTATTTTGGGTAACAGGTCTATTAATAAGAAGAATGTAATCCTTTTTGGGGGATAAGACTTTAGTTAACTGAGGTTCAAAGTTAGTGTTCCTGTCATCATGGTAGAAAGGTGGCCTCATTCTTCTACAGAGCCTTCTCTTGCTTCTCTGAAACACTGTTACCTTCCCTCTGGTGAACTCACCGGATCGTGTTACCTGAATCTCTCTTTTGGACTTATACTCTATACACCCTAACAGTGTTGGAGAACTTGTCATATGGGGAAGCAAGTTAAGAGCACAAGCTCTGAGATAAGACTCCCAGTGTCTGCATTCCAGCTGAACTAATCATTAGCTGTGTGATTTTGACTACTGCTAACCTATCTAGAAGCTTCCATTTGTTTCCTCATCTAAAAAAATGAGTAATAGTATCTACTTCATGGAGTTTTTATAAAGATTAAGTGAGCTAATGAGTGTAGAGATTAAAACAGTGCATGACATATCATAAAGCACTTGGTATTAATGTTATACTTATTTTGCAGCCCTTTAAAAATATAAAATCATCTCGGCTGGAGAGCCACGCGATAACAGGTAGCTGCCCGGCTTTGACCTGTGAGCCGTGCTTTGCTAATTCCTTCTCTAGGATGTTAGGAGCAAAATGCCCCTCCACAAAGCATCTTTGCCACATTTCTGATGACATCATTCTGGTTGAGGTAGGCTTCTGCTGCCAAGAGCACGGCTTTCCTGAAGTCAGAGCTCCAACAGTGAGGATCACAAACTCCTGTACTGTCGGCTCGTTAGCAGCGTGAGAACTACCCTGGATCACAATGAAAGCTGGAACTGGCCAGTCACTTCCGCACTGCCAGCCAGGACTCAGTGTGACGGTACGGGGGGCCCCCTCTCAGCAGCCTCAGCTTTACAGGCAGCAAATGACACTTCTGGTATGATGTTCGCACCAAATTTAGGTTTATTCCCAGTGCCACCCGTGTCTGACACCAGTTTGTTACCCTCCTCCAGGTCCACCCACTCAGCTTCCAGCTCTTCAGACCAGGTCTAACACTTTTACCGATGTGCTCAACAGCCTTTGAGATGCCTTTTCCGATTCAGCAAGTCTTATCATGGCACTGGAGCTCTTGGACCTCACAGACACTGAAACATTGCTGGGCACAGAGCTCCGAAGAGACCAGTGTAGGTTTCAGCCTTGACAATGGTGTTTCCATGACAATTGAGACCTCTGGCTTCTGTGGGTGTTGTAGGTGCTAACAGGAGGGTTACAGCAGCAAGCTCATGGGCTTCTGTCTTCTTATGCCCACCTCACTGAATGCTCAGCTCCTTCCTCTGCCATCCCCTCTTCCTTCACGTTAAATATTAGCTTGGTCTGATGTATCTGCTGGCTGCAATTTCAGCAAACTTTTTTTTTTTTTTTTTTGTGATACGCGGGCCTCTCACTGTTGTGGCCTCTCCCTTTGCAGAGCGCGGGCTCTGGACACACAGACTCAGCGGCCATGGCTCACGGGCCCAGCCGCTCCGCGGCATGTGGGATCTTCCCAGACCGGGACACGAACCCGTGTCCCCTGCATCGGCAGGCGGACTCTCAACCACTGCGCCACCAGGGAAGCCCAAACTTCTGTTTGTTAATCAGCTTCCATCAGTGTACAAAAAGGTACCAGCTCACTCTTGGCTCTTGCCTCTGCTCGACCTCAGAAAATATTCGTGAGGACGGAGGGCTTTGATTCCAGCCAATTTCCCCAGTCTCTTATACTAGTCATCTGCACATCAGAAAAGTGAACAAGCCACTTGGATGCCAAGCATTTCCCATAACACTTATTCCTGGTCTTTTCTCTTTCTCATCATGACCAACAACCAGGAGAGAGACCATAAAGTTTATCATCCAGACCAAACACTTTCGCAGTAAACCGAGGCACCAGCCAGAAATGATACGCGAACTGGGATGACCAACTCATGTGGTACTGGTCCTCCTCCAATCTACACTCATTTTATAAAGGAGACAGACTTTATAATACCAAGACTTCTAAGAGAATGCTGCATTCCAAATCCAGACCACTCAAAACCCCAGACACCAACGCAGTTAAAACTCAGAGGCGATACATATCTATGCAGTTGGTTGAACTGGAGCTGGTGAAAGCTGTCAGTAGAGAAGACTTCTCCAGTAAGTAGTTCATGGCTATACGGCCTCTTCTGAGTCCCTCCCGCCCCCCTTCTGAAGACCCTTCTTTACAGTGAACCAGCATGCCTTGACCTGCCTCGGTGTCCTGGTCACACCTGCAGAAAGGTTCTCCCTACACTCAGCTACCACTGCTGCTTCACCTAGCACGTGGCTTCACCACCAGCCCCTAGACTGGGGCCAAGCCTAGGACGGGGTCCTGATCATCTCTGCATTACCATGGAGGGGTGGAGGTCACATATCTCCGGCACATCCAATGTGTTCCAAAGAGGACTGCTGAATGAATAGATGAGTCAAAAAAGCTGAAGCCATCCCTTTGCTGTAGAGAAGAGGATTCAGCCCCCGCCGGAAGCATGTCTCGGGGAGGAAGAAGGGAAACCCCAGCCCCACTCCCACCCCCACTGCCCACCTACCCACACCTGCCAGGAGTGCTCCAGATACAGGGCCTTCGCACTGGCTGTTCCCTCTCCCTGGAACATTTTTCCAACAGGTACCCCATGGCTCACTCCTCCCTTTCCCCCTTTTTCAAATCTTGGCTCAGATCGGACCTTCTCAGAGTGGCCTTCCCTGACCATCCCATTTAACATAGCATCCGCTGTCCTACTGCCCTCACTGTGGCCCTTCCCACTCCCATCTCCTTTTGTCTTCGTCACCGTATCATGTATCTTGTGTACGGTCTGCCTCTGCCACAGGAGTGTGAGTTCCACGATGGAAGCACTGTGTCTGTCTTGTTGATGGCTGCACCCCTAGTGCCTGGACATCATCAGAAGTCAGTGAATATTTACAAATAGAAGCAATCTGCCTCCCCCCGTCCTTTGTTACAACAAGAAGCCAGCTGTCCTCTTATCCAAACCCAGTACCTCCACCTGTGCTCGGAATTGCATCCCTTCCTGCCTTTGGCGATTCTTATTCCATCAATTGCTTCTTCTCTCTTCTCAATATAGTTACAGCTTCATTTCAGCTGCGTAATAATTCTGGTCTTTATCTTGGACCTTGTATATGTCAGACTCTGTCCTACAAATTTTATATTACTTCATTTAAGCCTGACAGTAGCCCGAGAACGCAGAAATGATGATCCATTTCTACCTGAGAAGAAACAGAGGCACAGAGAAGGGGAAAATCCTGCCTGGGGCCACACAACTACTAAGAAGGGATGTCAGGATTTGAACCCAGCGGGCTGGCTCAGACCAGCGCCTTATGACTCTGCCGTGTTGCTGGCTCATCCCCACTAGCATTTATATATATGTTTGCTTTTCTCATCTTCAATAAACGACCCAACTTTCCTTTCATACGCCCCTCAGCTACCTCCCTGTCTCTCGCCAGCACTTTGCAAACTTCCACACCGTCTGTGATTCCTTGCTCCACCCTCTCCCCCTACCACTCCATTCTGGATCATGTCCCCAACACTCTATCAAAAGCACTCCTGTATGAACACCTTGTGATGGGCATGTCTGTCCCCACCTTATTTGAACTCTGTCAACATTTGGTGGCACGTCCTCCTTCCTGGATAAGTAAAGTCGGGACTTCCTGGTTCTGGCCACAGGGTGGCCCTGGACAAAACTTCTCCCTCTGGAGGAAATAAGCTACTGGGAAGAGACATGATAAACGATCCCAGGTGAAGAGAAGGGTTAGAGTCCTCAGGGCATCTTTAAGATTCCTTCTGGCTCTGAAAATCCATTATTTTAAATGACGCTCCTCTCAACACTTCAAATTTCCATTAATAACGACATAAAATCCCTCCTTGATTCTTTCTGTTCCCCTGACAGAGGGGGCCCCCCAATTTAAAAATCTCAATTTTTCTCTATATTCACACCCAACAAGATTTTGTCCAGCATTACTTTCTAACAAAATATAGAAAATATTTTTCTTATAAAATATTAGTTTTATAAAATTTTCAGATAAAAAATATGGTTGAATATTTTTGTCAACATCTTACTGCCCCCACCAAAATTTACTCCCCAAGAGCGATGGCTTCACTATTCCAGGTGACAATCCCAGTCCCAGACGTACATGTTAACAAAACACATCCTCAGGAAGGAGATGTGAATTCCAAGAGAACAGTAAAAATTATTAATAACCTCATTTGCTTGAGCTCCACCCTGTGCCAGGCACTGTACCAGTGGCATGTGAATTTTCATATTTTGGTTTTAGAAATAGGACATGCAGGCTCAAAAAGTTTAAGTGATTTGCCCAGGGTCACCCCCAGCAAATAAACTGTCAGAGCAGGGATTCAGTTTGCATGTAGTCAAACCACGTGTGCCTGCAGAACACTGGCTCCTGCACCCCACCCTTCACCTGCTGCATGTAAGAATTTAATACACAGTCATAGAGATGCCAGAGAATTAAGAGGAAGCAAAGGTTACTCAATAAGTAGTTGTGAGACATTTGGTGAGCTAATTGGGAAAATATTCAAGTCAGATTCTCCACTGGCACCACACCAATAAGGACAAAAGGTGATCTAGCCATCAGAAACTAGGCTTAGGGAGAGTTTTATATGAAAACTCATTCAATCCTATTTTAGTCCATTTGGGCAGCTAGAACATAATACCGTAGTCTGGGGGGCTTATAAACAACACCAATTGATTGCTCACAGTTCTGGAGGCTGGAAGTCTCAGGTCAGGGTGCCAGCATGGCCAGATGAGGGCCCTCTTCTAGGTCACAGACGTCTTTTATCCTCACGTGGTGGAAGGGGTGAGGGGTCTCTCTGAAGCCTCTTCTATAAGGGCACTAACCCTATTCATGAGGCCTCCACCCTCATGACCTAATCACCCCCAAAGACCCCATCTCCAAATACCATCACATTGGGCATTAGGATTCCAACATGTGAACTTGCAGGGTGGAGGACACAAACATTCAAACCATAGCACTTCCACTGGCCCATCACTTAGCGTCCACTATTGACAGTTGCTGCGGCCTCCTGCTGCAGACACAGTGTTAGCCTTGGCTGTTGTTTTCCGCTTTTTTATTGTATTAGAAATATACCACTGCAAAACCTTAACGGAGAGGTTGGCAGCCCTGAAAACTTCTCATTTCATTCATGTCACATGGTGTGGATAAATCCGTGCTCTTTAAAGAGAAGCAGAACGTCTGTCCGACGAGCCGTGCTCTGCTCTTGAACCCGCCTCGCTGAGACTTGAAAGCCCTCTGCCTTAAGCCGGCCTTTCTTCCCTCCCCTTTGTTCACTTCTTGACAGACCTGCATTCAGAGAGGCCATGTCCCTAACAACACAGCTGCAGCCTTTTCCTGAGAAAACCCCTGGAGGGCACCTGGGTTGGGGACGACTTTAAAGTCACTTTTCTTCTGGGTGTTTGATATGTCTTGTCCCCTCCCCTACTCTGCGGGACCTGGATAAATGCGGCCCGCCCCAACAGCCAACACCACTCAGGGAATGTTGCTGTCACCTGGAAGGAGGACGGCGGAACCATCAGTAAGCGTGCTGGAGTTCTGGTTCCCAACGTGCTCTAGCGTTGCAGCCCTTGGCCTCTCGAGGTCTTGAGGTCCTTCTCTGCAAAGCGGGGTCCTGTGGTGGGATTAAAGCAAGAAGCTCCGGGAAGACGTGAATGTCAGTTGCAGTGTTGTTATTGAAGGTGATGGCTGCTGCCTTCGGGGTCAGAAGAAACCACTGCTGCGTGTGGACTCTGCCGAGCCCCCTCGGATCAGCTGTCCTCAGGGAAGCTGCCTTCCAACAGCATGGTCCATTAGGGAGAAATAAGGAGCGGTGGATGGAAGAAAATGCAATGTGTTATCTGTGGCAGAACTGTGATTCTCGCCGCTGCTGCTGCTCTGTCGGATGGCTCTGCGGCCGTCCAGTGGGGAGATCTGCCCGAGATTAAATTAGTGCATTTTCTTTTCTTCGGCAAAGTAGTGCTCAGCTAACTAGCACGAGAGGCACATCTGACAGTCATGTTGCCAAGACCTGGGTGTGGTCCGTCCACCAGCCACGGGGCTGTGCTGGATGGAGCCCCAGTGGGACCCACAGGGTGTGGCCTGGTCCCTGAGTGGGTTGACGACACATCAGTTCTGAACGAGACCCTGAAATGTCCCTTAGGTCCTAGATTCCCTCCTCCTTCATCAAGTGTCAACACTCCTCCAGGTTTTCCTTGAAACTCTTCTCTGCTGCTGCCTCCCAGACCTTCCTCCTAGGCCCTTCCCCTAGATGTCAGGGTTGCTCAGAGCCCACCCTTAGCCCTTGAGAAGCCCCGGCTTCCATTGTTCATCTACATGCCCACAACTCCCGATACACTTCCGGGTTCCAGAATCGCAGAACAGCCTAGTCACCGCCACAAAGACCTCAGACCTGAACGGCACTCACACCCCCAAACTGCTCTCCCCCAGGTTTCTCTCAGGGAATGGCACCCACCCAGTCATGCAGAATCAGGGTGCTGTGGACACTCCCCATCCTCTCTCACCAGGTTTCCCCTCCAAGATCACCCAGCCTTCAGACTCTCCCACCTGAGGACAGCAGGTGCCATGCCCTCATGCCTTCCCTCAGGTTCCCCGCCATGGTTTCTGTCTTACCTCCCTGTCTGCAGAGAGTCCTCCTTTGCCAAACGCTCCCACGTGGGACCCGGATTTCCAAAATGCAAAGCGCAACATGGCGCTTCCTCCTTGAAGCTCTTCTGGGTTCCCTCACCGAGCCCCATTGCTTTCAAAATAAAGTTCGGGCTCCTTAGCATAGCACAGAAGACTCTGAGTCTGTCCTCATCTTCACTTTCTCACACATCCACCTGCTAACTCCACCAAGCAATGGGCACTTTCCGGAACGTGTGAGTCAGATCACAAGATTGTGCCTTTGAACATTATCCTCTCTCTCCAGAACCCTTTATTCTGATTTCCATTTACTTTAATTCAGAGTTTATGACTTGCCAGCCCCAGGTCGTATCTGGCCTGGGGAGCTTTCACAGTGTTAAATCTTTTAGGATTAAGAGGCCAATGGTTAAAAACCCAAGGGATTAGTCATTATAAAATATCTTAAGTTTTGGCTTCTTTTGAACAATCAGAACCCTGAACCATAGTAACTGGTGGAGATCAGAAGCAGCTGTGCCTCACGTTGGGGGCGGGGTATAAACTGTATTTCCCCACAGTCCACATCACTCCTTACTGTCTTACATTGATCTGTTTCACTTATTTATGTGAACTGCCTAGACCTTGAAGGCATTTGAGTTTGAGATCCCTAGACCCACTCCTACTTAGGTAGCAAAACTCAGCTCATGTCACATTCTCCATGACCTTCCCTGACTCCGAAGCCCCGCTTATGCCAGGTACGGCAAAGCTACGGGACCTGAGGGGGTATAGGAAGCGGCAGGGAGTACTAGTTCCTTGCTCCCTTTCAATGACAACTGACAAGATGCTTATTGATAAAATCGATCAGAGCAGAAGAGGAACACCCAGAGGCACCGTCGTCCCCACCCCACACACAATATTCAGAAGACAAAAGTTCTGGAAAAGAAAATTTGCGAGCTCCATTCTCCCTATGATGTGGCACGAGGCTGCTTTCTTGGACTTGCTGATTGAATCACTAACTGATAGACTAGTAATGGAAAGCCAGCCCCGGCTCTGGAGGGATACTCAGCCCTAACGCCTTAGGTGTGAGCTGTGGTCTCCATCCCCACTCCCCAGCGCATGTTCTGTGGGAGTCCAAGGCTCCGGGGAGGAATTGGTGGGGGAGGGTTCTGCCCTTTGGGTCCCCCTTGTGAGCTGCTTTCTGATTGCCTTTGAGAAAAGCCCCGAGATAGTGCTCAGGGTGGAGAAAATGAACTCCAGCCCTGTTGCTTCAGGGCACGGAAAGTGACATCAGCCAACAAACATCACTGCAGTTGGTAGCAGGTGGGGGTTGGGATGCGGATGGGCATAGGGAGGATGATGGCACCCAAGGCTGTGTCCAGGTTGATGCTAGAATCGGGTGTCTGAATGGGGACTTGAGGAGGCATCTGCTCAGATGGATAGTGGAGAAGCGACCATCGCCAGAGTTAACACTGACTAGACACTTACCATGGGGCAGACATGGACCAAACCCTCACTGTGGATTTTCTCCTTGTGTCCCTATCGCAGCCCTAAGAGGTGGGCCTTTTTATGACTCCCATTTTGTTTAGGGATGTTAAGCATCATATCCAAGGGTTTACAGGGAAGAGAGAGGGAGCTGGGGCAGGATTTGAACCTGGCTCTGTCTGACGGATTACCTCCAAATCAGGAACTTGGTGCAAGGGGTTGGGGTGGAGTTGTGGTGAGAGTCTGAGCTCAGTCAGAACTGGGGCATGCTGTAACGGGAGCAAACCCAGAAGAGAAGCCAGAGAGCAGGGCCAGACGGGCATCGTACCTGGGACTCTACACCCGACTCCAGACATGCCCGCAACTCCAGCTGCCACAGCTGAGAGGAGGAGGTGTGAAGCCATGTCAGGACAAGCGGAGTGTACAAGTGACCTGGGGTCGTACCATACCTCTTGATTCCCAGCCCTCACTCTAGGAGACTTTGACCTTTAACACTTTGAATATTTCCAGCAGCTTCGCACAGGAAGTTCAGGCTGTGAAGAAGGCTGGGAACCTGGTTCCTGTTCTAAAGAAGCACAAAGGAGAGGAACAAAGATGGGTTAAGAGGGAGCCCCCCTCCTCTGATTTTCCTCTTGCCCTAAGCATCAGTCCAGACGTCCGGGGTGGGCTGGGGCCCGAGGCGGCATCACAGTCACAGGCCTGCCTACCTCCAAGGTCTGGGCTGGTGGCTGTGGACGGTGCCCAGGGGACAGTGGCTCAAGTTGTCACTGAGGGCTCTGCATCTGGGGGCTGCTTCAGAGCCTCACCCTCTTTCCATTTCTCCTGCCATCACATTCCTGTAGAAAGTGCCAGGGGAGAAGGCTAGGGTGAAGGGGGGACACCCCGGCCCCTCCTTGAGGTTTAGAATAATCAAGAGGCAAAGAGAATTCTCTACCTCCCGACTTCTCGTGTGACCGCAGTGGACTGACAGGCGGACAGAAAATTTAACCCTTTTTTTTTTTCTAGATAGTAGAACACCTCCACATGCTTTGCACGGGTGCATTCAGAACCAGGTGATGCTGTGGGCGGGAGCAGGGAGAGGATACACAGAGCCTACCCATCCCCTGGCAGAGGGGTTGGGAGAAAGGGATCTAGCCTCTCGTTTTCTTGATGGAAACACCTCTTTCATCCAACACTGTCGTTAACGTTGGGCTTTGGTGACATCCCTAACGCCACCCTCACTAGCGGAAGATGTAAAACAGAGCTCCCTCACCTCTTAAAATGAGTAAACCGTGAAGAGTAAAAGAGATAATGAATACGTATAAACAGCTTGGCAGATGCTATTTTAAATTTTATTTGTATTGTTGTTCCTATTAAACTTTTCTGAGAAGAGAGAGTAGGTCATGGCTGAATTCTTCTTCCTTCTCTTCTTTTTGTTCTAATTAACGTGCATGATGGGCCCCTGGGCTGGGCTCTGGGGTCACAGTGGGGGATGGAGACAGTCTCCAGTCTGAAGGTGCTTAAAACTGAAATTTGGAGACAAGAAACACTCACACACACACACATACAGGAAACACTGCAGCAAAGGAACAGAATGATAACCACCCATCCACACACTGGGTGATGCTAAGAAGAAACCAGGAGAAGCAGTGATTAGAGACTGAGGGTACACTTGGGAGCAGGCAGGGAAGAGCTGTTTGGGGGGGTTGGCATTTTGTCAGAACCCCAGAATACGAGGAGGGCAGCCTCGAAAGGGCTGTGGGAAGAGCATCAGGCAGAGGGGTCTGCACAAGCCATGGTCCCAAAGCGAGAGGAGCCTGATGGGTGAATGGATCCCAATCTTCCCTCGTGTAAAATTCATGTTGTTTCTGGGCCCTCCTCGCCCCATAAGATGGTCTCTGAATCTTCATCCCCACCTCTGTTTATTGGTCCCATTTTCTCCTCAAGATTGTGACTTTCTCATATAACCTCTCCCTCTCTCCTTCTCTCCCCTCATTGTTTCTTTACCTTATTTTTACAAATACACTTTTTTAATTTTTAAAATATTCTCCTTCTGCCTGGTCCTGCTCTCGACCTGCTTCTCCTTGCCTCTCAAACCTCTGGCAAGGCCAGACTGCAATCATGGCCCCCTTTTGTCAGGGACCTCTCTGAAATCTCGCATCACCTCACCACACCAAGGAAAGAGGTCTCTCAACTGTCACCCAGAGCCCGCTGATGCCCCAGCCGGTGGCCCTGGAGCATCCTCAACCCATGCGCCCTTCTGCCGGGGGCGCTTGCCCCCTCTTGGTCACAGCTTTGGTCTCTCGGTTCTCTCCTCACTTCTTTGCCCTTCTCCATGCCCTTTGCTCCCTTGGTTCCTCTTTCCAACTCTCTAAATGAGGGCAAAGACCAAAGCTTAATCCTGGGGTCTCTGCTACGTTAAAGACGGCTACGCTCATGGCTTCAACTGTCTCCCTCCAAATGGCTTCTGATCTCCATCTCAGCTCTGACCTCTCTCCTAAATATTATTCGCTTACGTATTGGTTACAGTTGCCCACCATCTAGGTGACCGTGGACAAGTCCCTTCCCACCTTGGGGTGTCATTGCTGTACCTGGAAAATACAGGGGGATGGGATGGCTGGCCTCTTTTGTACCTACACTCCAATAATTGGTGATTCAATGATTTTTAAATGTCTTCATTCCTACATAGATGAACTCTATCCTCTTAAAATCATCATGTTTAAAGTCAAACTCACCATTGGACCTTAAGGCACAGCTTTCCCTCTGGATTCCGATACCCACAGTGGGCTCAGCCATCACTGACCATCCCAGAGTATTGTCATTTCTCCTCTGTGAGCAAGACTCCCTAGCTCTCTCTTCCTTCCCATTTATAGCCCCTGCCCCCCAGCCCAGACCCTCCATGCTGCTCCTATAGAGGACCTGGGTGGTCTCCCTAGCTTCTGTCCCTTCCAGCAACATACAGTCTACACATTCCTGC
>NW_006772915.1:62113-122999 GCF_000442215.2 Lipotes vexillifer | reverse complement strand
CACAACATTTCAAGGGTCTCAACTGTTCATAGCAGCCCCTCTTCAGCTTTGTGGTATCCTTTGAGAATCCTTTAAAATGTATGGGGTCCTTCCCTGGTGGCTCAGTGGTTGGGAGTCCGCCTGCCAATGCAGGGGACACGGGTTCGACCCCTGGTCTGGGAGGATCCCACATGCCGTGGAGCGGCTGGGCCCGTGCGCCATAACTGCTGAGCCTGCGCTCCAGAGCCCGCGAGTCACTACTGAAGCCCGTGCTGCCTAGAGCCTGTGCTCCGCAACGAGAAGCCACCGCAATGAGAAGCCCACTCACTGCAGCCGAGAGCGGCCCCCTCTCGCCACAACTAGAGAAAAGCCCACGTGCAGCAATGAAGACCCAACACAGCCAAAAATAAATAAATAAATATTTTAAAATGTATGGATCCTCTGGCCAGAGAAATGCCTAAACTTTCAAGGGTTTCTCCTCCATCAGACCACAAACTCCTCAAGCACTTTTTCTGTGCTGGGTTCATCTTTGCCTGTCACCAGCATCTCGCACAGGGCTTGTGAGCCCTTGTGCGTGACGAATCAGATGCATTTTACTCACACAGCTTTGTGATGACCACACAAGACTCGTGGTAACAGTCACGGAAACCAGGTACCAGGGAGCCTTCCTGAGGCTCTTCTCCAGGGGCACTGGGATGCCTTGTTAAGGAGGCTGTTTCTGCACGTAATTGGGAACAGATTGACTTTTCCAGCAGACTTGGCCCATGGCAGAGAGTGTGCTGGTTACACTAAAATGCTGTACTTGAGCTATAGTCACTGAGCATTTACTGGGTGACTTGCCCTGGGTATATGGAGATGAACAGGATAGAAATGGATCTTTCCCTCGTGGAGAATCATCTTGTGGAAGATGAAAAAAGGAAGAACAGAAGTAAATATACCATCACCTGGTCCAGGCAGAACAACCCTCTCCAGTGGCTAATCTCCACCTATTTCCAAGACAGAAAATAAAAACAACACTACACAATGGGAATCTGATGAAGACCCCAAATCCAAAAGTCAACACAGTTTGCTTTATTTTATCTCAATTGATCTCAACTCTCAAATATTCCATCTTCAAAAGATAAGATTAGGTACCATTAAGCCAGCCAGACCGGCATTGATTTAAAAACCCTCCGTGATACTACGGGATGGAGGAGGTTGCAGACCCTTATTAATCTCTTTGTTATCAGCATGATCTCAGCCTGCCAGGAGCCAGCGCACCTGATTCCCAATTCTGGCCACATCCACATCCCTCCGGTCCTCTGGCTTCTGTGTACCAGGCCATGGAGCTTGTATATAGCACCATGAGTTACCCTGTTAAGAAACCTTTAACAGTGGGCTGGTCTTTTCTCCAAGGAATCAAGGAAAAGGAAAAGTGCGTTTCATCTATAACCAAGACGGAACTCAATGGATTTCAAATCAGACAATCATGCGGGAGCTGATATAAACCATCATATTTTCTCTCCTTTGGCCATGGAAAGGAATATATAAGTGATTGCAGAGGGTAGGTGGCAGGAGCTGTTTTGAGCTTCTCTCTGGAACTAACTCCCTCCTTCCTGCCCTCCCTCCTTTCCTTCCTTTATTCTCCAAACCAGCACTTACTCTCTGCCAGGCACTGTGCAAGGGGCTGAAAGTACAACGCAGCACAGGTGTGAAATGGTCCTAGCCCTCCTAAAGCTACAATCTACCAGGCAGGAAAGGCACCATGCAAGAAATATCAACCGTGAGGAGGAAAATATAGAAGGCGCCGGGAGACTCTAAGACGGGAGTCTCACCTAGCTGTGTTTCTGGGAGTTGGTGGCAGGGCTCAATCATCCTAGCCTTTTGAGTCACCCACAAGGTTGTTTCATCGGAGAATTCTCTTTTTGAGCACTGGGCAATTTCCCAGATACAATGAGAAATCGTATCTGTAACTAGGTACTTTTTTGGAAGATTAACTCACTTACTCTCTATAGAAGTTTTACAAGGACTTGTCGCGGCTTTGCTGCCAAGGGGGCAGATAATGGTCACAAAGAGAAATAAAGCAAGCACATCATCACAGCATCGACTTCAGTCATTTTTGGGGTCTACCTTTACGTGTTCTGCTAATCCCACTTTATTGACTTAATAGTTTCCTTTAAATCGACTCACTTAAAAACTTAAATGAATTAATCATCAAAGGAACCTTTATATCACTACCATAAATAGAATACCAATATCCCTTGCCCTAAATAGAAAGTAATGGCAAAAATAAATACAATTAAATTCTTGGCTTCCAGCCTGCCCAGAGGCTGTCTTTATCTGAAGTGGCAGATTGGTTTTTAAAGGCTCCCCTCTACTTGCCTTCGATAGCCCCTAGATCTAGGCCTCCCCCATCAATTCCTCTGCTTTTTATAACTGAGAATGGAGTTTGGAATTAGATTGCTGGCTGGGCAGGCCACCGAAACCACTCAGGAACCCCAAGAACTCTAGGGAACTGTAACCGTGTGTGCCAACTGTGAAGTGGGGCCCAATGGCCAATGCTGTGTGAATGATCACATCTAAGCCAAGCTCATGAGGGGACTTAATGACACAGTCAAGGAGTACTTGGCTGACCAGCTTCTCTGGAAATTTCTATCACATGCTCCAGCCCTGGGTCAAAGTTATTCTGGTACAGACGTTGCGGCCTCCTTAAGCTCATTTAATAAATCAATTCAACCCTTGGTTAAGATTTCTCCTTGCCTTGGGACTTCCCTGGTGGTCCAGTGGTTAAGACTCTGTGCTCCCAATGCAGGGGGCATGGGTTCGATCTCTAGTGGGAGAACTAATATCCCATATGCTGCACCGCATGGCTAAAATAAACCCACAAAACAAAAACCAAGTTTTAAGACCTTCTTGGCCAAGAAAGTTGCAAAGAAAGGGTTAACTCTGAAATCATGACTAGAAAAAAAAAAAAGCCTCGTGGATGAGATGGAAAATAAACTGCATTAAAAAAAAAAAAAAAAAAGATTTCTCCTTGCCTTACTTCATGCCTCAGGCCTCATTTGTGGGAGGGTGAAAGGGAGAGATGAAGGTTAATCCACAGGCTTAAACCCCGGCACCCTGGAAATGGCCAGGTAGACCTTCATAAAATTCAGTTCTTTTTTCTGTGTTTATCAAGCAGTTACTTTACCTGAGTCTCAGTTTACTCATGCATAAAATGGGTTTTTCCAGGGTTTTATAATGAAATAATGTATGAAAAACCCTGGTGTGCACACAGGCATCCAGCTGTAATAATAACCATTACTGATTTTTCTGACATCCTTTTGAGAGTCAAGGCCAACTCTGATGGGCAACAGGGATCCTCAGACAAGTTTCCCCTGGTTTGATGGGCCAAGGTCTTTGCCTTGGGCTGGGGCTCTGCAGAAGGTCATGAAACCAATTATTCCCACCAGTGCAGGGAGTGTGTATGCAAATTACCTGGGGTCTCGTTCTGATGCAGATTTCATCAGGTGTGGGTCTGGGGTGAGGCCTGAGATTTTGCATGTCTACCAAAACTCCAGGTGAAGCCCACGTAGCTGGTCCAAGGACCGCACTTTGATTGACAAGGCCCCGTGGTTCTCCAAGTGTGGTCCTCGAAGGGGCCAGAGATATCAGCACCACCTGGAACTTGTTAGTGATGCCAGTTTTCAGGCTCCACCCCAGACCTGCTGAATCAGAAACTCTGGGGTGGGGCCGGCACTGTTTGTAACAGCCCCCAGTTTTGGGACTGCCTGACCCTGGAAACCACAGCGCTTGCTCACTCCAGTTGTCTTCTGGGAGTTGCCTGGCATGAGCCTAAATGGGGAGAGTCAGCTCTATCTCAGCAGGTTCCGGACCAGCAGGAACTCCCTTCTCTTTTCCCTTGAGCCAAAAACACTAACCATGGCTACTCTGATGCAGATGGTAAGAAAAGCGCAGCTAGGAACCCAGATCTGGGAGGGAGGGGTGGTCTGGGCTATCTGCACCCTTGGCCTCCCACCTCTCTCCCCCCCTGCTTCCCTCCCCCACCACTCCCTGACTTCCATGCAGTTTAGACTTTGACAGAGACCTTATGGGCCCCTCCACTGAAGTTGGACAGGAAGGCAGGCCAACGAGTAGTTAGAGAGAGTCCACGAAAAGTATATGTTTGCACTTTCCAAGGTCCTAAATCCCAGGTGTTGGGAATTTGGGCCCCCTCCAGCAAGTGTATCCAGATATGCTCACAACAAAGAAATGGTTTGTGTATCTCTAATTCTAGTCTACGTCCCTTTCTCTTTTTCTCCCTCTACTGCCTCCCAACCATGATTTTTGTACTATATCATTTTTTGAATTAAATAGTACTCACACTGATGTTGCTTTGTTAATACCACAACTATGCTCTTCAAATAAACCAATGTGTCTCGAGCACCTGCCAGGCACTCTTCTGGCTGCTTTCATTTGTGTGTGTGTGTGTGTGTGTGTGTGTGTGTGTGCATGTGTGTGTTTAGTTGTGGTAAAATACACCTAACATGAAATTTACCATTTTCACCATTTTCAGCTGTACGGTTCAGTAGCGTCAAGTACATTCACATTGCTGTGCAACCCATCTCCAGAGTTCTCATCCTGCAAAACTGACGCTCTGTGTGCCAACTGGACAGCAACTCCCCTCCCGCAGCTCCTGGCAACTACCACTCTACTTCCTGTCTCCATGAATTTCACTATTCGAGTCAATAGATACAATATCTGTTCTCTGTGTCTGGTTTATTTCACTTAGTATAATGTCCTCAAGGCTCATCCATGTTGTAGCATGTGTCAGAATTTCTTTCCCTTTTAAGGCTGAGTAACGTTCCATTGTATATACATACCACATTTTGCGTATCCATTCATCCGTTGGTGGACATTTTTTGGCTACTGCAAATAATACTGCTATAATCACGGGTATAAAAATATCTGTTCAGATCCCTGCTTTTGATTCTTTGGGGTATATACCCAGAAGTGGAATTGCTGGGTCAGATGGTAATTCTATTTTTAATTTTTTGAGGAACCACCCTGTTGTTTTTCACAGCAGCTGCACCATTTTACATTCCCACGATTTATAATTTACTCCTCAGAACACTGTGAGTTGGATACTAGTAACTCCATTATACAGATTAGGAAACTGAGGCTCAGAGAGGTGAAGCCACCTGCCTGAGGTCACGCGGGTAATAAGTGTTTCATCAGCGATTAGAGCCTCAGTCTTTCCATAGCAGCTCCAGGCCTAGTGTCCAGAGGCATGAGCAGTGAGTCTGGCTCATAGGCAAGACTTGACAGTCCTTACTGACCGGAGAAAAGGAAGGCCCCAGGCTGGCAGCCGGGAGAGATTTACAAAGAAGCCCTAAGGGAGTCATCCTAATGACGCTGGAGGGTAGAGCTTTGGTGGCGGTACCCTCTGGGGAAGGGGCTGCGGAGCCTTAGCTGGCTCCACCCCCAATGCTGGGTGGTCCCGGTCTTCCGGAGCTATTTGTCGAGGAGCTGCTGCTCTCGTGCTGCAGTCTAAGAGGCTCTCTGCCCGGGCCAGGACCTGCACACCACTGCGGGTTTCTCTCTTGCCCTTCTCTTTGCCTCTCCTGGGGACTAAATCTATGGACCGGGGTATAGTTTGGACATCAGGCAGGGTCCGCTTAGAGCTAAATCCCAAACTTAGGAACCTCAGAGGTGCAGTGGGAGGGGCTTCGCTGCTTACAGGAGAAGAGCGAACGAAAGTCGCCTCATCAATTTACCAGCTCATTTTCTCTGGGTATCTTAGCCTCCCCGCTGCATTACTGAAGCCACGCTGGCATTTACTAAGCAAGAAGGTGTGAATTAATCCTGTGTAGCGCTCCTCCGAGCATGGCCAATATTCTTGTTCTTGAAATTGGAGATGGGAAACCTAACAGCAAGCGCCCACACCTCGCTGGACAGAGTTCAAGGGTGTGTGCCCCCTCCTCAGCCTTGGCTGAAACGTTGCGCCCAAGGGCGTGGTCGCCATAGTGCTTGGGAGGCTCACCTGACATGCCACGAGCCCTTTCTGGAGTCCTAATGTTTCCAGCTTCCCTTTGCAAACTGTCTTTGTGGTACAGAAAATGGCCCAAGGCAGGAGATGGGAGGCAGGGGGAACAGGGGCAGGCGGCCCGGTGATTCGGGGACACAGAAGTCACTATGAGCAGCGTGGGTGATGGAGTCAGGCAAACTTGGCTGGCACCTCATTTCCTTGTTACTGGCTGTGTGACCTTAGCAAGTCTTGGCACCTCTCTGGGCCCCTACTTCCTCATCTGCAGATGAGCAAATGTGGCGGTCGTGAGGCTTAAGAGATTGACCCGTGCAGCTCTCGGCACAATGTCAGCTCCCAGGAAACGGGCTCCCTGGGCCTGTACAATCTCCCTGCAGAAGCCTGTCCCCTCCCAGCCTACTTTCTTCCCTCCTTGCCAGGTTCCGGGAAGCGGACTGCACTAGCCGTTCTCTCCTTCCCCAGAAGAAAATTCCTCCAGGCCTTAATCGTCTGTGTTGTTTTTGTCTCCCATCAGTGTGTGTGTACGCGTGTGTGTCTACTCTAATGAGTCGGTCAAACAAATGTGCTCCAGAGCCACTCTGATGAGACCTGGTGGGGACAAAAAGGGGGCTGGATGGGAGGGAAAGGGGGAAGGTGGAGTGGGGGGCACCATTCCAAAACAAGATGCTGCGGATCTGGCGACTCTAAATCGCATTGATCTTCTGGGCTGCCATATTCCGTTACGGCCTCACCTCTAGTTTCCTGTCTCCTGAGCTCTCTTCCAGCGTTGCTGCTTTCCGGGTTTCTCTCTCCCACAGACCTCTCTCTTTCCAAGCTTCACCCTTTGGAAACACGAGCATGCATATTTTCTCCACTGGATGTCATTCCGTACGTCAGTTTGGGATAGTTCTACTGATTCCCTGGAACCTGGGCTCCCATCCCAGCTCTGCAACTGACTAGCTGTGTGACCTTGGCCAAGTTACTTAACTGTTCTGTGCCTCAGCTTCCTCATTATAAAATGGAGATAATAACAATATGGACCTCATAGGATTGTTGGGAAGATTACAGGTGCGAACAGAGCTAAAGTGCTTAGGCTATCATATGGCACACAGCAGACGCGCCCCAAAACACATGACTGCTGTCACTCTCTGCTGGCGTCAGCATCCACGGAGGAAAGATGTATGAGGAATGAGCCCCTGTTTCTAGAAGCGACGCCCTCTGTTTGCTCTTCAAGGTAAACTGAGACCCCAGACTATAGATTTCAGTGATCGGTAACATTTCCAAAGAACTGGGGTTGGGGACTCAGTTTAGGAAAAAGATCACAACTACTATCTACCATCACCCTCTTTCAGGAAAGAAAGGACATCAATACCCAAAATAAAAAAAAAACAAACCAGCATCTCAAAGGATAGTTCTTGGGAAATGACACTTGGCATACTTGAAACTAACATAATTGTCATGGCTACATTGTGTTTTTTATTTTTTCTTTCCTTTTTTCCTTCTGGATCACCACCCATCAGCACTGGGAAATGCTGATCTCAGGGTCATTTCAACCTCCAGCCATCAACGAAGGGAAGGAGGAGAAATTGTAGCCTGGAGCCTTAAAAGGGGACCAGGAAGCAGAGCTGAGCGTCTCCGTGTTTCTCCAACAATAAGAGCAAAGTGCTGAGGAAACTCTGTGACAGAGCCAAGAGCTTCCTTCTCACAGAGCAATTTCAGAACTCAAACACACACCCACACAGCAAGGCAGGACGCTGGGTTTCCAAGAGCAGCGAATCAGGATTCCAAGTGCTAGAAGTGTCCGGAGGAGCTGCTCCCTGCCGTGTGTGATACAGACACCCTTGGAGCAGTTCCCTTTGCCACTGCGAAGTCTGTGACAGCTGAAGCTAAGAAAATGCTGTGACAAACAGGTCCTGTCAGGACACTGGGCGGCTTCCTAGCCAAGTGACCAACTGCAGGAGACTGGGGAGAATTTAAGTCCAGCCCAGCTGCCCCCCAGGAGAGTGACTAATCCCAACACTTAAGGACAAGCCCCAGACCAGCAGTCACTCAGACACAGGGGACGGTTTCCCTGCGCGCAGATGGCGCCCAAGCGTCTCACCTTGGGGCTTCTCCTGGAGAGATGGACCTGTCCCTGTTCCCTGGCAGGAGGCGGCCACCTGACCAGCCCCCTGGTGGCATGCATGTTCCTGCCCCTCCCTTACTCCTTTCACTGTATCTTTCCATCTGCATCTTGAATTTGTTTTTGCTTGAGGCAGCTGAGAGGTGCGAGGCTCCTGAAACCTACTGAGGGTCCTTGCAGCTGCTATGAGTCCTGGCTAATCCATCACGATTCCCTGGTTTGACCAGTGTTTGAAAATCATACTACTTAAAAGTGCTTAATAGAGAAAATCTTTGAGATAACACACATCAACCTGACTTCTTACTCCCTCAGTGTTTCAAACACAAAACACAGCCTTTCTGTTCAGCATCCTTTCTGGGGACCAGTCCTTGGAAGGAAACAGTTGGCCCCAACTTAAGTCTGCTCTTAACGCCAGTGTGGAAGCCGTTAAGGTGATAAAGATGGACAGAGCAGGCGCTTCCTCTCCAGGCAGAAGGAGGATGGGGGGGAGGCGCTGGCACTGTTGGCAGTGGCAGGGCTAGAAAGGGCTCTCTGGAGAAAATGAGCTGGACAGAGGCTTGGAGGTGGGGCTCTACATCTTTGCTTTTTATCTGAGCTGACAGTGGGAAACTTATCACTGGGTCCTCCTCCTTTACAAACTAGAAAGGTGCTTTCATTCCCATTGGCCTGTTCTACAACATTCTGAGACAATGAAAGCTGTGCCCTTAACTGGGCTGTGGCCTCCATGTTGGATACACATGTTGGGAAAAGCAAGGGGCTTTCTGAGCAAGTGGAGGGTGTTTAATTGTTATTAGAATCGTGTAGACCTTTGGGGTCAGAAAGGTTGAATGCTTACTTTTGCCATGTGCTAGGCCCAAGTTTGTTCATTCTAAAAATACTTTATGGGCTCTATTTACTACACCATATACTTATCGCCAAGGGCTGGGGATAAGGGAAAAAATAAAACAAAATTGTTGGGTCCATCTCCATCGGATACTGTCACTATCGGATGCTAAGTGTACACACAGGAGAGGCAGCTACCCCAGACTGTCCAAGGAAGGTCTGGGGTCCTGGAATCCTTTGCAAAGGAGGTGATACTAGCCTTCGCCTTAAAGGAGGAGGGAGGGGAAGTAAGGACGGGTGGGGTGTGGGGTTAAGAATAGTGTGTGCAAGGAGGTTGTTCTAGAAAGCAGTAAGAACATGTGCAAAGGCACAGAGGCATGAAGTCATGGTACATTCCAGGGAACTGTGAGCGATACAGAATGGCTGGAGGCCAGGAAGGCTGAAGAGAGAGGCAGGGGCCAGATTAGGTATTACCTTGTACGCCATGCTAAAAGCAATGGGAGCCTTTATAGAATTCCACTATCTCTGAGAAGTATTTATCATTTGCGAGCTACAACACCCCCAATTTGTAAAACTTAAGCAATTTTAAAATCTAGCAACCCCGCTTTACAAGGGGAAAGAGGCCCTGAGTGGTGAATTGGTTTCTAAGATGGATATCTATTTGCAATTTAAATTTGGTGCTAGGAACAGTTGGCAACAGGGGCTTGGAGCAAGTCAGTTAAACACCAGACTTTCTTTCTGTCCTATTTTATCCTCCAATCATGTTTATACTTGAGTGAAGAACATGAGGACTGGGGCGAAGAATGGGCCTTAAAAAAATGTTGCACGGTCTTGTGCGAATATGTGTGTTTCTTACAGAGTGCCTGGACTGCAACTGCCCAAGGTCATTTCCTTTCACATCCACCTGGACTCATCCACTAAAAGGTGCACCTCACCTCATTCTCAGCTGATGGCAGTAGTTGCCAGCTCACGGATCTGAGGGTCAGAGCTAGCCCTTCCTTGTCTATTACCTTCCCAGACAGTGTCTGATGTTTGGGGGGCACCAGGACCCTGACCATGGTGTACTGGACGGCATCAGTTCTGACCAGTCAGATGTCCATTCTAACAGGTCAGTGCCCAAGAGGGACCAGTTGTTAAGCATCTTTAACTATCACCTAGTCCAGGTTCTTGGATGCCCAATCTTATGGTGTGTAGAAGTGAGGGAGGCGCATTCAGCTGACATCAGAATCAGGGTTGCAATGGAATGGGAGTTTTCTCTCCTTCAGAAGCCCCACCTATAAGTCTGGGATGCTCAGGCCCATGGCCAGTGAGCTTGTCTGGCAAACCAGAGTGTAGCATCACACTGAACTTTGAATGGACCAGAGGGGCACTTTGGGGAGATGAGCCCCGAGTCCCCCCTCCAATCCTCATTACTCACCTTCCCTCCTTCTAAACCGCTGAGGGCAGGGGAGCAGGTAACTACTAAGTCAGACCAGGCTCTTAGGAAAACTGGACCTTTGAAAGGATGCGGGGGGATGAGTTAGGAAGGCTAGCTCTGAGACCTATTACGTAATGTTACTGCAGGGGGCAAAGAATTCGTAGGACAGCGCAGCCTAGCACGGCAGTCAAGACAGGGGCTTTGGCTTCTCTTAGAATTAGGGTCATTTGCTTTATCACAAGCAAGTTATACAACCGCTCTGAGCCTCAGTTTCCTCACTGATGAACTAAAGACAGCCACCCTACCTAGCTTCAAGAGGTTTGGTGAGGACTGAGTGAGCTAGTGCTTTAAAGCAGTAAGCACGGTGTCTGGCAGTATTTGTACTCAACAAATAGTAGCTTTTGGCGCCACTAGTAGGTGACCATCGGGTTGCCAGGAGGATGACATGTGTTAGCGTCTATAAAGCACTTGGAATAGCTCTTGGTTCATAGCAAGCACTCAATAAATAAATGAATGTTAATGACCACCATCATCTTCACCTTCACCATTGCCATGATTTCTGTTATTACTAGCTACATCCTCTTTAACAAGAGTTCTGTAACTGTTTTATGATTAGAGACCTCATTTGGGGACTAGGGCATTGGGTTGTAAGTGAGGAGACCTGTGCAGGCTTGCCCTGTCCCTAACCGGCCAGGGTGTGACCTTGGATAAGAGATGCTACTTCTCAGGGTCAAATTTATCCTGATTGTAAAAAGAGAGGAGGTTTCTTAGGGGGAGCCCTGCACTCCTTTCCCACCCTAAGGCTCTGTGAGTGTCAGCCTTCCCTAAGGATGCCATGTATGCCCATCACTGGGCCAGACCCCAGAAGGATATTTATCCAGTAGATGTTTACTGAATGCCTTCTGTGTGTCAGGTGCTGAAGGCATCACGGTGGGCAAGACAGCCATGCCCATAACTCCCTCTTGAAGGTTACACTCAAGACTAAAGCCCAGGGGATAATCAGAAGAGTTTTAGTTTACGACTTGGTCCAATTGACTCTAAATTTGGGGTTCTGCATGAGTTGATGGGGGCTGTTTTACCAAAGCTCCACCCAATCTCTGATTTAGAATTTGAATTCACTCTTTGAATGCTTTGAAGAACATTTTACATTTTTTTTTTCTTCTCATTCAGCCCTAGGGAGACATTTCCCCAAGCAAGCAATTTAGAAACACAACTTTGAAAATCATCGCTTAGGAAGAGACGTGTCTCTAGGGAAATAGCCCCTGGAAGAAAACCCCTGCCCTTCATAACCCGTTATATGATTCCTTGGGCAGGACAGAACTTCTGAGATCACCACAGCAAAAGCCTTATTTTATAATAAAAGGAATCAAGAGTTTAGCAAAAATATATCTCAGTTTTGCTCCTCTAGACGATACACATGAAATTGTCTTTCCTCTTTTACTTCTCATGTGTTAATCCTTGGAAAATTTACTTCAAGAAGAAATTTTTCCTTCTTTCCTTCCTTCCTTCCTTCCTTCCTTCCTAAAAGATCACAGGGTGCCACCCTTGCCTTCCAGAAACAGCCGTCCTTTCACAGAATTGTCTTCTCCCAGGGAGTGGTACTGGCAGGTAATTTGTAATCTTCCCTAGCACAGGTCAATATCAAGTAGGGGAAGGGTGGGCAGGGCTGGTGCAATAGCACCGTGGTCTCGAGTATGATCCCAGGTCTCCCGGAAAGGCAAAGCATAGGGTGAGGAAGATGAGTCCTGCTCCTGGCGCCGCCTCACTGGCCACTGTGCTAGGGCACTGAGCCCCTGCTGGCTGCTCAAAGTTGGGGTGCTTCCAAGGATTAAATAAGTGACTGAGCTTGAAACTTGGCTTGAAAAACAGATATAGGGGGCTGCGGGGATTCTGGTCCTCCGTTTCATGTCCTTCCTCCCCCAGTTATGGCAAATCCCAGATGAGTTAACAGTGTGTGGGGAAGACTGGGGGTGGGGCTGGAGGAGGGGCTGCGGGAGAGGGGTCTCAGGCCTGGGTCAGGACTGGTCAAGTCAGGGGTCAGCCTGCGGACAGGGGCACCAGAAGGGGGGATAATGTCACACCAAATGACACAAAATTGTTAGACAATTTTCCCCAGTGTGGGCCCAAGCAGGAACCACCCCCCCACACACAATGAAACACATCCATAGCAGAAGAGCCCCGGGATTTAAATATATATGTAAATGCCCTTCTTAGCTCAGGCCTTGCAGCTTATTTCTGGATACCATTAGAACAACCTAACGTGGGGAGTAGGGGCTTTACAACACATTTGGCAGGGAAGTGTAGCATTATGTGCAAAGTGATTTCCTGATTGCATTTTAAAACTTAAAAGTCACTGGCCTATAGAAGAAATTCGGTAAAAGTTCAGTGAATGGACAAGCGAGGGATGCCTGAATGGGTGCAGCTCTTAGGTTTTCATAGCAGAACAATGGGCAGCTGCTGGTCCTTCCCTCACATGTCAAGGTCAGCAAGTGGTCTGGGCCAGGCAGAGCCCACATCTGGGAGAAGACAGTGGGAGCCGAGAGGAAGACCCTCCCCACTGCGTCCTCCACCACCTCAAGACTTGTCTTGCCTGATTTCCTTTCCGATCCACGTTTTTGAGGCGAACAGCTACAGAACGTAGCGTTTCTCTATCTCCGCGTGGGAGCATGTCGTGTATTAACTGAACACTATTTGTGAAAGTTTTCTGAGCTCTTGGGGAAACCGAGAATGAGGAGGAGGGAGAGGCAGAGAAACGTTTGGTACTTGAAGAGCACTGGAGTTCACAGAAGGAATTCTGCAGTGGCCTAGATGGGAAGGGGCAAGGAGAAAAGGAGAGAGCAGGTAGTGGCGCCTGCCCCAGGTTTGAGTCCTTAGGGCCTTGGCATCCCGGACCAGGACTGGCCTTTCCCTTTTGAGGGATCTGTCAGCTTAGCGAGCCCTCAACTAGCGCTGATAGTGAATGAAATAACAGATGGGACAAAGGAGGGGCGCACGCGGTGCGGGACTAGCCCCACGGAGGAAGGGACTTTCTGCCCGCTCTGTGACCTCACTTTCTCTCTGCCCAGGGCCAGGAGGCTCTCCAAAGGGCCCCTCAGAACCCTGGCTGCACACTCCCCCCACCTGCCTACAGCGGGTTGGTGGCTCTTTGTAGCGCCGAAGCGGAGAGGGGCCGGCCCAGGGGCGGGGCGCGACTCTCAGCCTCCAGGACCCACAGCAGGTGCGTCCCGCGCCGCAAGCGCGCACTCTTGGAAGTCCGGCGGCAGGGCAGGGGCTCGCGGTACCCCCGCTCCCCCCGGAGAGATCGAGAGAAAAGCGAGGGCTAGACCGCGTGCTAGGCACCATCCTCCCCAGCCCCCGAAGACGAGAGGGCGGTGGTACAGACTTTCCCGAAAGGTCTCCATCGCGGCGCTGCGAGCGCACAGGAGCCCGGGGGCACAGGGGGAGCCGCGGGATTAGCTGAGCGCCCAAAGCCAGGTGAGGGTGGGGAAGGGATCTCAGCTAACCCCCGCGCGCTCCGCCTCTAGCGGTGTCAGCCCACACCCCTGTGCTGGGCTCCCGGGCCGGCGGGAGGCGCGTGTGCGTGTCTGTAGGTACCGGGGACACTCGCCTTCCCGGGAGCCCGTGAAGAGCCCCAGCCCTCCGCCCCGGCCCGGGGATCCCCTCCCCCAGCACAGAGATCCCCGCGCGCCCCCTGCCCACTTTGCTCAGGCGAGAAAGCGGCCGAGCAGGAGACAAAGAAACTCCTGCCTCCTCCACTCTCGGCCCCTCCGCCCGCCCCAGACACTCCCGGGCGCCCTCCCTCGACCCCGGCGACAACGCGCGCGGACATGCAGAGGAAAGGAGACAGGGTGGGCGAGTCCGCTCCCCGACGCGGACCAGCTGGAGGCTGGCAGGGCTCCCTGCCCGGGGACTCCCAGTGGCAGCCGCGCCCCCACCCTCCGCTCCCCAAACAGTCCCGGGCTCCCTGCACAGCCACCCCCGGCCAAAATCGTCCCTCGGCTCTCCAGCGGAGCGACAGGGGGGCGCGGCGCACACAAAGCGGGCGTGAGGGAGGATGCGGAGTACCGGGGTGGTAAGAGATCCCGCCAGGGCTCGGCATGGGCCCAGGCGCAGCTATTTACCCGATTTCTTCTTCGATCTCCGAGATGTCTGCGAAGATGAGGAAGACCACGAGCAGCGTGAGCGCAGCCAGCATCCAGCTCCGGAACTGCAGCTGCATGGTGGGTTCGCGCCCACAGGGACCCGCGCGGGCCGGCGCAAGGAGCTGGGGCTGGAGGGCGCAGCGGCAGGCGCGGGAGCCTCCGCGCGCGGCGCCCAGCGGGGCAGACACCCTGCGCTCCGGGCGAGTCTGGGCCGGCGGCGGCGGCGGCGACAGCGGCAGACAAGGGTTGCTCAGGCGCGGCGAGCCGGCTCGCTCCCTCTCAGCTCCCGTCCGCCCCTCCTCTCTACTGCCCTCCCCTCCCTTCCCCCGCCCCGCGCGGGGCTCCGCGCGCAGTTTGACAGCTTCGCTCAGCTCCTCTGCCCTCCTCCTCCCACCCGAGTCAACTCGCGTCCAGCCTCCCGCCTTTGCTTCTCCCGCTTGGCTTCTTTCAGCTCCCGAGGGCGCTGGGATGTGGCCGGAGCCTGCCACTCCCCGCTTAAGGAGGCTGGGCTCGGGGCACCGGGTGCGTCCGCGTACAGAGCTGAGCCCAGGGAAGAGCGCGCACCGCCCGGCGTACCCCGCCGGCCGGCAAACGCCCTCCCTCGCTCGCTCTTTGTCCAGCGCCCTCGGTTTCTCACAAAGTTTTCCCGACACAAAGACTAACACCTGGGGACAGCCCCCGCGCGCGACGAGGAGGCCGTTTCGGCCAGGCGGATGTTTCAGCAGTTGACGAATTAGGAGGGGTGGTGGAGGAAGGGGAGGGGAGAAGATATATCCAGGACAGGCCAACTTCGGCAGAGATGCAGATTGCAATTTGTGGGCGAGGTGCTCGACTGCCGAGAAACCACCGCCTTCAGGCGGTCATCTTGGTCTCCATTGATAGACCCAAGGAGACCAGGTCCAGAGAGTCCCCTGAGTTGACTGAACTCTTGCAGCCTTGCCTAGAACCCTGACTCCTGCTGGAGTGGCTGCTCTACCCACAGTGTCAGACTCAGTGCCCGCCCTGCCTGGGCCCTCGCGGTGCTAATTCTGAGCTGGGCTTCATCTTACCAGCTCTTGCCCTCTCCTGGCAAAATCAATAATCACCGCCCCCACCCCACCCCCGCCCCGGAGTCCTATCTTGATCTAAAGGTCTGCTAGAAAACATGGCTCCCACAAGGGGTAATGCCCCCCGTGCTGAATATTTTATGCTTCCCCAACCTTAGACAGCTTAACTTAAATTACATTTTGCACCAACCATTAGCCTGGGGTGGGAAGGGCCCCATTAAGTTTTACTGGAATTAGATAATTACCCAAATTTTCTTTTTCTTGCACTGATTGTAACAATCCCGAAATCAGGAAACTTCCCAGAAATGACAAGCTGGTTATGAAAGTGAGAAGCTATATGGAATGTCCTCTCTGGAAAGCCCTGGTGAATGAGCGGGAGAGGCAGATTGGCTGTGCCCCCGGGGCCACCCATACAGAGCCAGGTCCCAGAGGGGCTTGGAGAGGAGCTGGCAGTGTCTAAGCCCCTTCAGAAGAACCCTGGGTTGGGAAGAGGGCCTTTTTGATTTCCCCTCCAAAGCCCTGGCTGTGCTCTGCCTCTTTGCCTTCTTCTGCCTCCTTGTGTGTAGGAGTTGTATTTGTTATCATTTTGCCTTGTTTTTCCGAGATGAATGGTTGGGATTGTGGGATAGGGAGAGGACGGAACAGAATACAGCTGTTATGCTGCTTAACATTTCAATCACTCATCCATTCACTCCGTCACTTGGCAGTATTTATTGAGCACCTACTCTGTGCCAGGCTCTGTGCTAGGGGCTAGAGATAGCATAAGAAGAGAGAGGCACATGTTTCCTGCCCTCTAGTGGTTCATGGTTCACGAGGAAGACAGACCTGGAAATTTGTAGTTGTGGTAGGGGCTGTGAGCCACAATACGGCTATGGCCTCTTGAATAGCTTACAATTGATTAATAAGATGACCCGCAAAAGCAAGAAGGAACTGGCTGGCCTCTCTCTCCCCAGCTCTCTGCTTCTCTACCAACTACAGTCTTACTATGCGGAACATCGTGGAGAGATTGCCATGATCCTAAATTTATCCCAGGTCAGGTAAACGTCCCTGCTATACGCACTGCTACAATAGAGTCTACTTCCACTTCCTATTAGGTGACCCATGTTATCATCCCAGCCTCAGAGGCTTCCTTCTTTGGGCTCACTTGAGGAGTCATTATGAGTGGCCAGGAGGAGTAGAAACTTGGTGAATAGTTCCATCCCTTGTAGAGAAATCCTTGTGACCAGACCCAGAGAGCAACATCCCTCAAGTACATCTGCTGGAAAGTAGCTCTAGCTTTGTAACGTGGAGGCTGTCTTCGCACTGAGAGTCACTGAGATGGGATTTTACTCTGAGAATAATAGGGAACCCTTGTGGTAGTTGATTGTGGAATGCTGTCCCTAAGCACTTGGGCTTGAGTCTGTGTGGGCCAGCTACACTTACAGTGATCTGTGTGCATTCACCGCCCCTTTTGCAGCTGTCTCCAAAAACTGAGTTTGTTCCTGGGATCTGGAAAGAGGAAGAATGATTGGATCAAAGGTGTCACGTCTGCTGATGCTGGGTAACCTGCCGCGTGGGCGCACGCTTGGCTTGGCCATCCTGACCCCTCCTCTCCTTCTGACCCCTCTGTTTAAGTGTGACTTTTTCCTGCCTTGGTTTGTCCAAGAAACTGGAAGGTCCCACAGTAATCATTTCTTTAAGCTAAGTCATTGAATGTGTGGGTTAAAATATAGGAGTTTATGGGAGTGGCAGCAAATGACAAGTCACTACTACCCATTAACATGTTAGCTCAAATTAATAAAGTCTATTAGCTATTCAGGCACCTCATCAGGCCCCGGGAAGTGCGTATTAATGAGGGAAAGGGGAACAGGAAGCTCTGCAGAGCCCTGAAGGGGCTCAGTCGAGTCCCACCCAGTCATGGGGCAGTCCCTTCTCATCCCTGACACTGGCTAAGGGCATGCTTCCGCTTCCAGGGGCCAACTTCAGGAATGTGGACCGCCACCCCGAGCTGAAATTCGGAGAAACTCAAAATTGCATGTACCATTTACACATCTAACTAAACTCCCCCCACCTCTCACCCCCAGATATATAGACTTTTCACCAGAACGACTTCTTAGGTGGTAATGAAGAATCCTTTTGGCAATCCTTTCACATGGGTACTGCTTTCTTCATTTTACACTGGAGGAAACGGAGGCTCAAAAGAGGCTAAGCTGACCAAGATGTTTCACCTGGCAGAGAGGAAATTTTAGTTCAGTTAGGCCTCCCCTGGGCCTCAGCAACTTCTGGGATCAGATTGCCAAGGCCCCCTCCAGCACTCCAGGCAGCTCTAAATGGATTTGTAAGCTACCGTTGCCTTTGATTCTTACTGTATCTTCTTAGTTCTGGGATGTCAGGATTCACGGAACAAATTTATCTTCACTCCCTGCACACCCTTCATCATTGGAGAGACCATGATCATAAATCTCAATTTTTGTCTTTCCACATGAAAGAGCCTAGGCCTTTCAGTCAATCCAAACTTGTTTGAAAAACTCAATAATAAATAATAATTTTCTCATTCAGAACTCTTACCTGGTAACTATCACCCTTGAACTCTCTCCGAGACGGAGAGAATTTTGACATCTTTAACATTTTAGAATGTTAAAAACCTGCAAAGTGGTAATGACCTGACTTTTTCATCATCTCTGAAGCAGAAGCTATGAACAGCTATCGGCGGGACAGGGTGGGTTGGGGGGTGTAAGGAAGCAGAATATCATAGTTGGAACAGACTAATAGGCTGTTGTGTTTCTGTACCTCCAATAGCTGAGAGAACCTGCCTTCCTTTCTGAAATTTACTCTAAATTCGAATGTTCTCAGAAATGCAACTTTTCACCCTTCAAAATCAGAATCGAGCCATAACAAGGAAAACAAGAACATAGGCACATCTGCATTCCATCTGTAGCTTTTGTAAGTGGTAAAACTGTATATTAGCCAAAGAAAGGAAGGAAATATATCCAGACAATTGCTATAAATGTTTCTGGGATTATCAGCAGGAGATCTTGGAAGGGACTTGGGAATGTGCTCCCCAGGGAATTGGAGGTGTTAGCAGAGAGTGGGGAAATGGTTCAGTTTCGCCGGGATTTTTCTAACCCTTCAGATGGTATTAAAGGTAGCTTGAACCAAAGCATGAAGTCAGGTACCAGGTGGCAAAGATAAACCTAAAAGAATGTCCTCACTTTGCTGTACATCTGAAACTAGCACAACTCTGTAAATCAAATATACTTCAATAAAAAAGGGTTTAACCAAAAAAAAAAAAAAAGAAAAGAATCATACGATTAAAAAAAAAAGCATCCATGATACCAGTCCTTTGTCAGATACACATATTAAAAATACTTTCTTACAGTCCAAAAAAAAAAGGTATGTCCTTTCTCTATTCTGACCAGTGCTTCAGCGAAATTATCACTGCGATCCTGGAATCAGCTTTCTCTGAGTCAGCTCACCCAACTTTGTTCAGAGTCCAGCATGACCCCTCACCTGCCACCACCCCTTGAGGCATCTGAGGAAGCTGGCCTGAGCTGGCCATCCGTGGCACTCAGTCCTGTGTCTCTTCTTTTCACCTCAGTTTGGATCATGGACCTCCATATTTTCAGAGCTGGAAGAGTGGGTAGAGACAGCTCCTGGCCACTCATTTACTTAAGTGTTGCTGCATCACCTGTCATGTGTCTGGAACTCTGCCAGAGGGCTGGGATGTAGTGGGGCTCCGCAGGTACAGTTTCTGCTCTTCTGCTGCTTGGAGTCCTGGGGGATTTTACAGATGGAAAACCCTGGGACCCAGAGACAAAAAGACTTGACCACAGCCCCACTGCTAATTTCAGAACTGAGAACAGAATTCAGCTCTCCTGTCTTCTAGTTGAGTTCAGTGCTAGCTCTCCTGCACATACCAATTTTATTTAGTTTTTCATGACATTTCAGTGAGATTGTAAATTCTCAAGGGGTGTGGACCTCTATTTCTCTTCTGGTCCCATGTTATCCATTGTGGTAGAAACTAACTCAATACCTGTTCCAGCCGTGGCCAATCTCAAGCCCCAACCATCACCTCACTGAAGGCAATGTTGAGAAGAGTTGATATAGTATTTCTACCATGTACAGACCATACATGAAATAATCTCAAGAACATAGGTAAGGGACTTCCCTGGTGGTGCAGTGGTTGAGAGTCCGCCTGCCGATGCAGGGGACACGGGTTCGTGCCCCGGTCCGGGAGGATCCCACATGCCGCGGAGCGGCTGGGCCCGTGAGCCATGGCCGTTGAGCCTGCGCGTCCGGAGCCTGTGATCCGCACCGGGAGAGGCCACAACAGTGAGAGGCCCACATACCGCAAAAAAAGAAAAAAGAATCCGCCTGCCAATGCAGGGGATACAGGTTCAATCCCTGGTCCAGGAAGATCCCACATGCCGCGGAGCAACTAAGTGCATGCAACCACAGCTACTGAGCCTGAGCTCTACAGCCCGCAAGACACAACTACTGAAGCCCGCGTGCCTAGAGCCCGTGCTCCGCAACAAGAGAAGCCACGGTAATAAGAAGCTCATGCACTGCAATGACGAGGAGCCCCCGCTCGCCACAACTAGAGAAAAGCCCACGTGCAGCAACGAAGACCCAATGAAGTCAAAATAATAATAATAATAATGATAAATAAATAAAATTTAAAAAAAGAACATAGGTAAAATGTAGAAAATAAAATTAAGAAGTGATGCATTCTGAGTATGTATTGCCTTTAATGTAATTTATTTATAATTTATTAATGTAAGTTTATATACTTTAATGTTTAATGACAGCCCTGTTTAACAATCAGGCATTTCCAGCACAACACTGGTGACCAGTGGCAACAGGAAGTTACCACAGTCACATCATCCTGGTGAGCAGGTTTGGTGAAATACCATTTCTAAAGTAGACTCCAGATGGGATAGTCTCCAAAGCCATGGTAACGTTCATCAGAATATCCACCTGCTGGGATCTTAGCACAAAACACTGGTTAAAAGGGAGTGCCCCTTGGCCCCAGGTGGGTTTCTTGTACAATGTCCCTTTAGGAGTCCTTTTCTACTTCTCAAATATATTATTTGTGGTTGTGCATCTTTTTTTCCCAGTTCCCCAAGTCAGGTTTGATAAAGCAGATTGGGAAAGTTGCAGAAGGATCAAGAGACCAGTGGTTTAATGAGTGTATTAGTTTGGATTAAGTTTAGCTGCAAGCAACAGTAAACACAAAATGCCCAAAAGCAAGTTTTTGTTTTGTTTTGTTTTGTTGATTTTTTTTTCTCATGTGCAAGTCTCCAAGCACATTGCCAGGGCTGGTTTGGCCATGGGGTCCCCAAGGTCCTTAGGGACTCAGGTCCTTCTAGCTTTCCTCTCTCTCATCCCTACAGTGAGGCCGTTTCCTTGTGACCCATCACATCCAAGTTCTAAACAATAGCATGGAGGAAGAGACAAAGGCAAAAAGAAAGTTCTTGAAACTGGCCACCTGATAGTTCTGCTTCTGCCCCTTTGTCCTGAATACTGTCATGTAGCCATGCCTAGCTGCAAGAGAAGCATGAACAAATCTTTATTCTGGCCTTCTATGTGCTCAGCTAAGAAGTCTATCATGGAAGAAGGGAAGGAGAGATGTGGGGGACAACTGGCAGGCTCTCCTACAGTGGGGATGGAAAAGACCATGGCAGGCTTTTTCTCTCCCACCTCCAGCTCTGCACACAAACCCTCATTAGGCCTGCCTTCAGATGACTGTGTGAAGCAAGGACTTGCTGGAAGTTGCTGACCAGAAATAAGCATGTGTGTGGGTAGCAGAGCTGTTTCTGTAGCTGAGTTTCATGTTGTTGCATTTTCTGTTTCTTAGCACCCTATTTTCCTACCTTTATTTCATTGTTATCACCCTAGGAGGCAGTGTAGTGGTTTGTATTAAGCAGGTACTTTGATTCTAATGCTTTGACATCTGGATCCTTGCTGACCCTGGAGAGACAGGGGGACCCTGCCCAGGGTAGTCAGTTCCTAGAGATGGTAAAGGATTTGCCTGGAAGTGTGCCTTTCATGTGCAAGCCAAACAATCCAGGGTCCACACCCCAACCACCTCTTTATGGGGCTCTCAGTCTGGGCCACTATCCCCTTGTCCTAAATACCCTAAGGCCAGTACCAGATACCTAGAGACAGCCCCTATGCCCCAGAGCCCACTGAAATTATGCAAACCAGCCTATCCTAAGCCTGCTTATCCTGCCTCACCTGTTCCTTTCCATGGAAACCACAGTAAAGGCTCTTGCCCACATTTTTTCCCTACACATTCTGCTTTCTGACTCACCCTGGTGCTTCCCCTGGTGGTCCTGCATGGCATGTCATGCCCCCTCCTCTTGGAACTGTGAGTAACAAACTATCTTTTCCATGGCTCTCCTGATCCATTTGCCTCACTATAGCTGAATAATAACACCTACATTTAAAAACAGAGCAGTGCTCCTCAAACTATTCATGGTGCAGGACCAGCATTTTTATTAGGTTTTAAATTGTTCATTGATTGCAGACCAGTGCATGTCCTTCTGCACGACTAGTATGCAGTTCACATCATGGGCTGCTCACTGTGGCTGTCAGGCATCCCCAAACCCTCTTCATCTAGGGGAGCCCTTAATCACACACAGAGATGTTGCAAATGTGAAATTGTTATAAAAGTTTCTAAATGTTTGTCTTTACTTTCTGTACTTCTCTCAGCAGGGATCAGTAACATACAGTTCACACACCAGTACTGGTCCATGGACCACACTTTGAGTAGTTCTGGTTTAGAGTTGATTTCCAGATCACACAGATCACTGTTCAGAACTTAGCTTCTTGTGTGATCTTGATTCAAGTTTCAGTCTCCTAAATATTAAGTGAGGAAAATAACAATACTCAACTCACAAATTTCAGTGAGAATGAACTAAGATAATGTATCTAAAGTACGCGGTTATTGCTGGATGGTGAAACTTGAGTTGATCTGTATTTTTCTACATACTTTTCTCTGTTTTATAGAATTTTCTACAATGATCATAAATGACTCTGTAATCAAGAAAAATGTCATTAAAATTTGTCATGCCTATTTTCTCTGCACTGAATTTTTTTCTCCCAAAGTTTAATATTCTTTCTCAATAACCCAATATAAACACACATATTAAGAAAATTGGTTTTGCAAACAATTTCCAATCTTTCTTTGATGTTTTGTAAACAACTACCTAGTATTCATATTGCAATTTACAATGAAGGAAAGCACAGCCTACAAAACCGTGCCCCACTCATGTTGGGAGCCTTGGAGATTCTTCCCTCTCATATACTTCTCACCTGATGTCACTGATCATCACTTAACCTGGATTTCTCTGTTGGTTGTTCTACATCTCAGCCCAGCCCCAGCTTCTGGAGCAAAGGGGCGATTCAGAGAGCCACCTGCAGGGAGAGGAGACAGTGGCTTAACGCCCACATGGTGCCCCAAATCTTGCAACTCGCAGGGGCTGAGGGGGTCTCTTCCCCTCTGCCCCACCATTGCTCAAATTCTGCTGACCGTGGTTTCATGCTGGCAACAATACTGACAATCTGTTAAAATGAAGGGTGAGGGTGAAAGAAACATGAATTTCATAAAGACATCCTTTCTTTTCAAATCTTCACAAATAAAGTTCTCGTCCAGGCCTTCAAGGCATCCTGTGGCGCACAGCTCTCTTTGAGAAGAATAAATCCTCACTTTAAATGCAGTTAGGTGACCACTACATATCTTGAAATATCATCTTTTATGCTGGGAGGAAATTTATTGAGATGAAAAAGAAAGCTGTAATTTAAGTTTCCCCAGACAACATATTTTTTTTAGAAATTTATTAAATCCAAGCTGTCTCAAACTCGTCCAAACTCTAAAAGGGTATTATTACTACTCAACATTTATTACAGTGAACATTTTTTTTGGAAAGACTATATCTTTACCACCAAGTAGAGTTGCATGTTTTTATGTTACAAATATTCTTCATAGTACATTGGGATCCCACGTGCAACTGAAGCTTAGACTAAAAGTTTACATACAGGGAGATAATTTTGACAATTCTGAATGATTATGGAGATTTGTAGCTGTGTACCTGCCTTTACATAAGCATATTATTGGTGATAGCTATGATTTACTTGCTTCCAAGTCCTTAGTCAGTAATAGAACCCCAGCTATAACCATGATCCAATGAAGAAATACAGTCCATTTCTTAGGTTTCTGGAAATTCACTGAGATGACAGATGAGAGCTGGGTCACTCTTTTGGTCCGAAAGCTGTTTAGTAAATTTTCCTGAGTGGCCCTGGGAGCCGCCTCTAGCCATCTGACATCAATGGGAGGTAGATTGGGCACCTAACAGCCACCCTGGTGAGCGCTTACATTGCTCACATACTGAGTCAGAGAAATGCCACAAGATTTTCCCAATACAGCAGCGCGCGGGTCCGGGAGAGATTAGGAAGGCCAGATTACTCTTTCAGTTTTCTTCCAAAAGGAAAAAAACTGGAGTCTCAGATCCAGAAGGGCCCCATTGTGGGTTATTTTACCTCTGTAAGTGCTCATAAGGTCCTTGACCAAACTCTCTCACATCCACTGATTCAGCTGTTTGTGTGGATTGTGCTTCTAGAGCTTACAGGGAGGGAAGGTCAGGAAGAGAGACCCAGTGACAGCTGGAGAACTTGGAAGACTTTCTTTACCATGTTCTTCCTTTCCCCTTTTCCTCTGTGTGAATAATCCCCATTTGGACAATTTGATGAGTTTTGTAATTCTTTTTTTTTTTGGGTGTATAGTTGATTTACAATGTTGTGTTAGTTTTAGGTGTACAGTAAAATGAATCTGTTATACATATACATACATCCACTCTTTTTTAGATTCTTTTCCTATATAGGCCATTACAGAGTACTGAGCAGAGTTCCCTGTGCATACAGTAGGTCCTTATTAGTTATCTGTTTTAGATAACAATTTATCCCTCCCCTCCCCTTACCCCCCAGTAACCATAAGTTTGTTCTCTACATCTGTAACTCTATTTCTTATTTTGTAGTTTTCAAGGTATAAGTGAGTCCCTTTGGCCTTTTATAACACCCCCCCTCACGTTCTCAGCACTGTCATCCTATTTTCTACTTGAATTGGTAACGTCTTAGCTTTTATGTGTTTTATAAACCTTTTGTTTTTTTCCCTATAGTTCAGCTCATTTCAAAGGATACTATTCTCTTGTGGTTCCAGGCCTAGCAAAGGGGATGGCATCTCCCCCTCCCCTTCCTTACCATGTCTGTGTGCCAGCCGCTGGGAGGGGCAGATGTCCTTCATGCAGGATGAGTGCCCCAGGATCAGACCACAGCTGGCCTCTGGCAGAGGTGTGCCCCTGCAAAGGAAGAAAACAAAAGCAAAGCTGCATTCATTTCAAGCTCCATTAGGGGCATGTGTTGGGAAAGGAAATCAATGGGAAAGATGAAGCTGGCAGGAAAAGAACTTCTTTTCCTTTGTTTCTAGAATGGAATTGACCACAAATAACAACAAAGCAGAAATCATTAAGCGGCATCTATTTTTAAAAATAGGGAAATTTAAAAATCACATCCCAGAAACATTTTTTGTTATTTCTAAAGCATAGCTAAAGAAAAAAAAAAAAAAAGAAGATAAATACTAAAAAGATTACGGCCACTTGGTTCTTTTTTCCTTCACATGGCAAAATATTAGCCAGGACCCAGGACAACAGTGCACAGCTAGCCATTGTGAGATTATGAGAGGGAGACTCTTTGAATGAAGCAGGAATTGTCGTCCCAAGGTCGCTGCAGCCGTTTGAAAGGATAAACTCTTAAGTATCAATAATATTGATGATTCATCATAATTTTCTAGATAATAGAAAACCATTTTACAGTTTTGCTTTCAGAAGCCGGTAAAGAGAGGGCTTTCACAGGGAGAGGTTTACCACTCAAAAGTCATCCTCATTCACTGACAAAATAAAATATAAAAGGTATTTTCAAAGAAGATGTGGATAGGAATATAGTTTTGGATGTTTGTAAACTAGTCCCTGCAGAATCAATCCTTACTCTGCATTCATACAACTTGTGAATTTATGGCCGTTCCACAAAAGGAGGAAATTTTTTCTATCAGTCATTTGATTTCTTTTATGCAGTCAGTCCTGGATGCTTTCATTTCCATTCATTTGATAGGCTTTTCCCCACAACTGCTTTTGTTGTCCTGCTGTAATAGCTGAGGGGAACCACCAGGTGGCACTGTGCAAGATGGGCGGCGGGGTGGGGGTCGGGCTTACCCAGAATGAAGTGGTATCCCTGGGCTGAGCCAGTGCCAGGAAAGTACTGGACCACGAAGAGTCAAAAGGGAAACTGAGAGAATGGGAGTATAGCGAGGAGCCAATCACATAAAGGGGCAAGAATCTTACGTTTTGCTTTTTGACCTGTCTCAGAAGCCAGTTTCAATCACAATGTTACTGGAATTGAGATGAAAAAGTCGTTACAGTGGTATCTCTGGAAATCAGTATCCAAGGCAAACAAGTCAAGGGGAGATGGATGTGGATTATCAAAAACTGGTTGGAAAATCCGAGGTATTTCTTCAGAGGAATCCAAGGTATTTCTTCAGAGGAGTCCTTTTCTTAATGCCCCTTCTAGCTTGGGTGAAGAAATTAAATTTGAGCAGTTCTTCCATCAATAACAAAAGTCAGTAATGGAATGACACCTTGCACCATCAGTGAAAATCAATAATAAATCAACACTTTGCACTATTCCTGATTTGGGCACAACCGCAGTAAGATGTACATTTCTAGCTGTTTTAAATCAAAAAGTTAAAAATATGAAATGTCCCCACTTTCCCCAGATATCCTGACATATAATTAGACCAAAAACCAGAGTCTTTCTCTTGACATCCCTTCCCCTCCCCCAAAGAAAGGGATATAAAACAGCAAATCCACTTCCTTGAAGGAGGAGGAAGAGGGCAATATTAAGACAGTATTTGTGTCCTCACAGCTCGCACACCTGCCACAAGATCCTAGTAAATATCTTCCCCTTATGTGCCCAGCTCTGTGCCCAGCAATCTGATTTTTAAGAAACTGAAGCCAGAGCTTTTCCCTCAGAGTCTTTGCAAAAGATCCCCAATTCAATTATGAGGTGACGCTTGTCACATGTTGCATAGACATAGCTGCACCCAACTCCTCATTAACTTAATGGATTCCTATAGTCAGTCCTCCAGGGATGTGGAGTGAAGCTACTGAGATTCATGGCAAGTGTGGGAGTATTTATAAATGCATCTCCCATTACTCGCAGGTTCTGGAAGTGAGAGTGTTCTACTCCTGTAGCAGGTAGGGAGGAAGGGAACACAGTACCAGAATAGCTGTCATCATTTGTTCATTCATCTATGCTTTTTATGACACCTAGTTTTGCTTCCCAAGAAGAGAATGTTTATTAATCTTCATGCCCTTTGTCCATCTTGGAGTTCCTGCTGACCCATTTCATATGACATTTTTGGAGTAAAGACTTAAGTGTCACCTATATGGGGCAGTTGGCTTTGCTTACAGATTGCATTTTTCCATGTCCAGAGGAAATTATTTTTTACCAAGTGTCTCTCAAGTATAAGTCATGGATCATAAACTCATTGCCCAAGTTTACGCTGAGTCACAAAAGTATCTTCTTGGGCCAGCAAAGTAGTTTAAAATGTTTTGAGTCTAAAGGCCTTTAGTGGGCCACAGACTTCAGCTCTCAACAGGGTCCACCACTTCCTGTTGTTTTAACATCTAGTCTGATTCACATACCTGTGATCTGTGCTTGGCTCCAGGGGCATCTAAGAACTAGATCTGTGTGAAACTCACATTGTTGTTAGGAAAAGAACCCAGAATGTGTGCACTTTATTGAGGATGGGTCAGCACCTTCTCATATAATAGATTTTAACTAGAGGGGGATAATCCCATATACTCTTCACAGGGGGGTAATTTGGAGCAACTTCTCTGGAGGGCAAACCTAGTGATATAATGGAAATCATGTTATATGGGACATCTGTTCTATAGAAGAACTGATGGTCAGTGAGAATGGAAATGGGCAGACCCACCAGGAAGAGGCCTGCTCCTGCACAGCCGTTATGCTCTAGGAGCAGCAGTACGATTTACAGAGAGGAATGAAGGCCTTCTGTTAACCTAAGTCCATTAAATGGAGATCGGTTAAAAACACCTCATAACATAACAAAAGTCTTTAAAAAGAGTATGTCCTCAACCCAACAATTCCATGCATCTCTAGGAATGTTTTCCTAAGCAAACATATAAATAAGTGTGGAAATGTTTAGTTACAAGGATGTTCACAGCAACATCGTTTATAGAAATGGAAAATCGAAAACAACCAATTGTCTGGCAATAGGGTTTCATGAATAAATCATGTGATGGCTATTCAGTGGAATACTATGCAGTCCTTAACTCATAAATAAGTGACATGTGTGTGTATAGAAGTTAGGTTGCATTTTAACCTAAGTGTCCATCGACAGATAAATGCATATAGAAGATATGGCACATATATACAATGGAATATTACTCAGCCATAAAAAGAAACGAAATTGAGTTATTTGTAGTGAGGTGGATGGACCTAGAGTCTGTTATACAGAGTGAAGTAAGTCAGAAAGAGAAAAACAAATACCATATGCTAACACATATATATGGAATTAAAAAAAATGGTTCTGAAGAACTAGGGACAGGATAGGAATAGAGACACAGATGTAGAGAATGGACTTGAGGATACAGGGAGGGGGAAGGCTAAGCTGGGACGAAGTGAGAGAGTTGCATGGACATATATACACTACCAAATGTAAAATAGATAGCTAGTGGGAAGCAGCTGCATAGCACAGAGAGATCAGCTCGGTGCTTTGTGTCCAGCTAGAGGGGTGGGATAGGGAGGGTGGGAGGGAGGCACAAGAGGGAGGAGATATGGGGATATATGTATACATATAGCTGATTCACTTTGTTGTACAGCAGAAACTAACACACCATTGTGAAGCAATTATACTCCAATAAAGATGTTAAAAAAAAAGTTAGTTTGTGGGAGGGAGGGAGACAAAGAGGGAAGAGATATGGGAACATATATATATGTATAACTGACTCACTGTTATAAAGCAGAAACTAACACACCATTGTAAAGCAATTATACCCCAATAAAGATGTTAAAAAAAAAAAAAGTTAGTTTGCATTTTTAGTAAGTTGAAGTTTATAAAACAATATGATCCCACTTTGCAAGCATAAACATGTACATATTTTCATGGTGGAGTGGGCATCGTCCAAGATGGTGCCCAGGGATGTCTGCCTCCTGGTATTCATGGCCTTGTATAATCCTCTTCCAATGAGTAACTTGTTTCTTACCAGTAGAACACAGCAACATTAAGGGGATTTCAATTCTATAATTAGCCTACAAAAGATTGTGACTTTTGTCTTGCTATCAGACTCTCTCTATTGCCTTCTTGGCTTGTACATTTTGATGAAGCCAACCACCATGTTGGAAAGGCCCATTTGGCAAGGAACTGAGCACAGCCTCCAGCCAAGAGCCACTGGAGAATTGAGGCCCTCGGTCCAAGAGCCCATGGGGAAATGAATCTCGCTAGCAACCATTGAGTGAACTTCCCCAGTTGAGCCTTCAGATGAGACCCAGCCCTGGCCAACATCTTGTATGTAGCCTGTTGGAAACTCCAAGAAAGAGGATGTCCAGAATCCTGACCCATAGAAGCTGTGAGATAGTAAATGTGTGTTGTTTTAAGCTGTCAAGTTTGTGGTAATTTGGTACTAATAGACAACTAATACCTAGGATAAGAGGTCTGGAGGTATATATTGGAAAATATTCGTTGTCAGTATGTCTGGATGGCATGAATGTAGCATTCTTAAAATGTTTGGGGGCTACAAATCACTTGCATGTGATACTGGCAATCGTTTATATTTTATTCTGATGAAAAATTTGAGATTTTGACACTGTTATTGAAAAAACAGAAGAGTGTCTTAACAGTTTACAATGTATTTGGCTGATTTCATATACTTATGTCAGAGTGATCACGTCTCTGAGACATGCTCTCTATTTATGGTGGGGGTTGTGATTTGGGGTGACTTTAATTCACATATTTTTCCTCCTCTTTATTGCAGTTTGTGTTCTCTGGAGGCAGGCACTAAAACAGAGTTTAAGTTTCAAGATTGTTAGGGATCAACACCTGTGAAAGGAGCGGGAGGAGTGGTATTGGGTAGAAGGAGACAGTGAACTACAGTGCAGGTCTTATAAAACCTCATCCACCCAGAGGGGAACCTGGAGACAATATTGTCCATCAGATGTGTCCTGAATGGGGTAAGAATGGCTAGGCCTCTGTAGCCTTGTTGCTCAGCCACTGGATCAAGGCTGCCCTGAGAAGGGAGTGACCTCTGATGCCTGAGACAGACCTGGAAGGAGCTGACAGCTGGAAGATGTCTGCTGACCACACCTCCCACACTGGACAGCATGTCCTCCTTCAACGGGCGCCTGAGCAACTCATTCTTGTGTCAGCCATAGTGGAAAAGAGGAAAGGGAAGCAAGGCTGGGCTGAGGCAAGAGTTGCGCTGCTATGGGGGTTGGGCCAAGTTGTGCTTGGCCAACCACACAGGGAACTCTAGACCGTATTTGGCCCATCAGAGTTTCCCCCATTGGGTGGAAAAGGACAGATTTATATTCCCCACAGTGGATTATTGGATGTGTTAGCCTAGGAAAGGCATGCCCTCGGGTGAAGTCACTCTGTAGCTGAGGCCAACCCTGAAGGAGCTGATGGCTGGAAGTGGTCTACTAATAGCACTCCCGCAGCATTGGCAACAGGACCTTTCTTCCACAGTGATCTTGGTGGACATCTCTGTGTCCACAGTCTGCTATTTGCACTACTCAGATCCACTTCTTCATATGCATTCTCGAGCAGCCTGACCAAATTCTAGTGATCTCCCTACTTCCCGTGGGAAACTTAGAAGAGGAAGATTAGAAGGAACTAACAGCAGCTGGTCTTGGGGTCCCACATGGAACTCAGTGTTCTCTCCACCACTACCCAGCCTAGATTCCTCTCAGCCCCGGCTAACACTCCTGCTGGTCTCAGGGGCTCACTCGCTAAAATACCCAGAGGTCTGAGTCCCTGGTCACCAGGCCTTTCTTGGGCCAGGGGTGCTGCACTTATTCATTTACCATTTACACTTGGCAAGGGGCGGGGGGACAAAAAGCCACCCAGTAGATCATCTGGAGCTCTACCTCCTCAGTTTCAGGGACAATTACCCCTGTCAAGATGGAGATTCCTCACTTTGCCTGTTGGTCCCTGGACCTAAAGAGTTTGACATGACCAGGTGGCAACCATAGCTTATAATTCAGTGGGGCTCTTGCTCTAGTTCTGGCAAATGTATACCTCCATTGGGAACCAGGACCTGTAGCTCTGAAGAATCCAGCTTTGTAGAGAACAGAAGCACAGTGTTCTTCACTGGGTCACTGGCAGGGATGTTAAATATGGCCATTCCTGTTTCTACCTCTTGCCTCCCAGACCCATGCATTATTCCTACTGGGCACACAATACCATATAAAAGTCTTTAACTCAATGTGTATACTGCATCCTGGAGAGAGGCACCCCATCCTCATGGAGTATTGCGTCCAAGCTGGTGCTTCAGCTGAGCCTTCAGAAAGCTATTCCATTGCTCTGTGAGGCTGGTAGCTTCTGGGTGGTGTCTGATGTGATATGACCAGGTGATTCCATGTAAGCCAATTTCTACACCTCCTTTGCTGCAAAGTGTGTTCCCTATGATGCAATGTTCTATAAGGTCCCATGTTTGTGGTTCAAACATTTTAAGGCCTTGGATAAGCTGAGGCCATGTGGGCAGAAAAGACAAACCTGTACTTGGGATATATGCTATTCCTCTTACAAGGACTCTCTAGCTCTTCAGGATGGAAGGATTGAAGTGACCAGTTGTAGCTTTTGAGTTATGTTCACATATCAGCACTCAGGGTGGTCTCTGTGGCTGGCAGATAGACATTGGGTAGCAGCAGTAGCTAAGTAGCCCTGGTAAGTGGGATCCCATGCTGTTGGGACCATGCATAGCCTCCACCCTTCCTTCTGTGGCCACTTCATTCATGTGCCCATTGTGTCAGTACTAAGGTAGCCAGTGACCTAGGGTGGCTGACTCAGCTGGCTGAGTCATCTTGTCTGGTTGGTTGTTTAGTGCCTCCTCCATGGTGGATGCTCTCTGGTAGATGTTAATATGTTATATAAAGATCTTCATACCTTGTGTCCACTGCCATATGGCCATCCGCATGCTGCTACCCAAGATCTCTGTGTCTTCAATCTCCAAATCTTTCTCCGTCCAGACTCCTGACCACCCAAACTACTCATATTACCCATGAGCTATAATGTGTTCTTACTATGGTCCAATTCTCCTTCTGCACAAAGTGAATGATGAGGTGCACTGCATGAAGTAGAACACATTGGAAGGGTTTTCCTCACCTCTGACTTTCAAAGCCACCCCTAAGCAAGACTCTAGAGCAAGTCTAGAGCAACTGCAATGGCCATCCACTTTTAGCTTGTATTCACATACCAAGATGACTGTCTCAGACAGCTCAGCTGCTATAACAAAATACCATAGACTGGGTGGGTTAAATAACAGACACTTGTTTCTCACAGTTCTGGAGGCTGGGAGTCCAAGATCGAGGTGCTGGCAGATTTGGTTCCTGGTGAGGACCTTCTTCCTGGCTTGTAGACAGCTCCCTTCTCTCTTTATCCTCACATGGCAGAGAGAAGTTTTGGTGTCTCTTACTCTTTTTATAAGGGCACAAATCCTGTCATGGGGACTCCACCTTCATGACCTCATCTAAACCTCATCACCTCCCATAGGTCTCTCCTCCTAATACCATCACATTGAGGGTTGGCACTTCAACATATGAATTGGGGGGGGCATTAGCCCATAACATTGACCCATCTGTAAACAAAGCTTGGGTTTTTCCTCCTTCAGCTTGTCATACAGGCTCCTGTATATGATGAGCTGAGAGTGAAGTCATGAGGATCTAGGCTATCTGTTCATGCAGCTTGCTTGCACCCTCTGGGCCAACCATTGCTCAGTCTCATCCCATTCATTTTTTTTGGGCTGCTGCTGGGCCAGCCCAACCTGAGGACATGATGACAGACTTAGACCATGATGGAAAATTCTGGACTCATGGTCACCTTTTGTTCCATAGTCAGGTGCTCCATCTCTATCAGGAGCTATTTTCTAAAGGTGCATAATTCTACACTGCAGATCTATGGCCTTGCAGAACCCTGTGTTCTTCACTGTGGTTATTTCACTGGAATTTACCATTTGCTTCACACAGCATCTTTGTCCACCACCATCAACTCAATAGCATAGGTTCTGCTGGGTCACACAGCTCAAGTAGCAAGGCTGCTTGCACTGCAGTCTAGACTTGCTACAAAGTCCTTTCTGGCTCTGGCTCTACTCGAAGTATACAGTATTTCATTTCACCCAGTATATGAGCTAGAACAGTACTGCAAATTATGTAATATGATACTTCCAGAACTTGACAAAATCTACCGGTGTTTTGTCAAGCACTGTGCTTCCTTCCTTCTTCATGGTGGAAGGTATAAATGCAATACTTTACCTTTTTCTTGGGAGGAGATGTCTTGGCATGCCCCTGACCACTGTACCCCTAAAAATTGTATTGATATGGCAGACTCTGATTATTCCTTTCACTCTCAGGAGCATACGTGTCACACTAAAGCATCCCGTGTGCTAGCCAATTCTTTCTTATCCGACCCAAATTATTGCAATATCATCAATGTAGAGGATAGACTGAATGTGCTGTGCTGTGGGATGTTCAAAGCATTCATATCTCTTTTGCAGGGAGAGTTCATATATCCCTGGGACAAAATTATGAATGCATATTGTTCCTTGTTCCATGTGTGTGCAAACTGTTTCAGATCCTCTTTTCTGGTAGGAATGTAAAAGAATTCGTTTATCAAATCAATTACCACATATCATGTACCCGAGGCCATGTTAATTTGAGCTAACAAAGTCAATACATCTGGCATGACAGCTGCAATTGGGGATACAACTTGGTTGAGTTTGTGGTAGTTTATTGTCATCTTTGAGGATCCATCTGGTTTCTTCCAGGGTCCAGACTGAGGCATGTATGGAGATGGCATATTCTGACATCTTTAGATCATGAGTCAGTAAACCTTTTCTGCAAAAGGCCAGATAATAAATACTTTAGGCTTTGTGGCCATACAGTCTCTGATGTAACTACTCAACTCTGCTGCTATACTGCAAAAACAGCCATAAACAATATGTAAACAAATGAGTGGCTGTGTTTCAATCAAACTTTATTTAGAGAAACATGTGGTGGGCCAGATTTTGGCGGTGGGCTGTAATTTACCAACTCCTGCTTTAGGTCTTTAAGAGTGTCAGCAATTCCTGCCATCCTTTCCAGGACGTGATCCTGTTTTTGATTTGCTCTCTTGTTTTGGAGGGGGATGGAGAGTCAGGCCAAGCAATCAAGCAGTTCATAAGGTTTGCTTTCTGCACTTTCATACATTTGATTGATAAGAAAACAGTGAGGCAAAATGCATTCAGACAATATATTTATTAGTTATGACACAAAATGTTTGCATGGATTCCCATTGTCCCCCAAGCTCCATGGGACAATGTGGAGTGGGCTTAGTGGATGCTACACACACACACACACACACACACACACACACACACACACACACACGTCTATGTCACAGGCAAGGAACAATGAGCTTAGGAAACACTAAATCCTACATGAGGCTGCTGGCAAACACACCCATCCTCTCCAGAGAAAGATTAGGCTTATTACTCTAGAAGGTAAGAAAATCTTCTGGGAGGAGGGAGATTTTATCATCCTGGAATGTGTCTGAGGGTCTCTATCTTAGAGACACTATTTCTAGCTTCTAAGACTGTCTGTTATAGAAACAGTCTTGCAGCGTGCTTGGCTCAGAAGATGAGCAGAAGTGCCATAACTATGGAGAATTACCTCCAAACAAGGACAGAGTTCCAAACTTCCCCTTTGCCTTCCCCACTATGATAGTTCCCACCCTACTGATCAAGAATCCTGTATTGGGGTTGCACCAACTACTGAATACCTAAATCGCAAAGATGCATATCGAGCCCACAGAAGTGACCACTACGGGGCTTCCCCGGTGGCGCAGTGGTTGAGAATCTGCCTGCCAGTGCAGGGGACGTGGGTTTGAGCCCTGGTCTGGGAGGATCCCACATGCCGCAGAGCAACTGGACCCGTGAGCCACAACTACTGAGCCTGCGAGTCTGGAGCCTGTGCTCCTCAACAAGAGAGGCCGTGACAGTGAGAGGCCCACGCACCGCAATGAAGAGTGGCCCCCGCTCGCTGCAACTGGAGAAAGCCCACGCACAGAAACGAAGACCCAACACAGCCAAAAATAAATAAATAAATAAATAAATAAAATTAAAAAAAAAAAGTGACCACTAGGTGTGTCCATGGACCCAGTGGATCCATTGTAAGCCAGATCTTGGCCAGGACCCCACTTATTACCTGCTCCCTACGTACCGCTGACTCTAACAGAGGGGGAAGGATAGTGATGCCTTAGTTTTTTGAGTATCAGTGTTAGCTCAGACTTATGTCCAACAGTCCTCCAAATGTTTGACTGTTCCCCTTTCCCCAGTGTACAGCTACCCAAGTTAACAGCTGTAGGTCCCTTTGAGGAAGGACTGTGGGAGTCATTACTGTGTACTTGCCATGGTGTTGTAGACTCCTTCCTCCCGGGACAAAGCCACCTCTTCAGTCAATTGGTCTGAGTCTGAAAACTGGCTCAAATCAAGAATATGGATAAGAGGATGTGACATTTTATTGGGGTGACAGCCTTCAGCCTTCTGCTCATCTATTCTTGTTTTCTTCTGGTGGTACAAGCTTAATGGTACCATTGTGGGATGCCTACCTATCTCACCTCTAGTGACATTATGTTCTGTTACTTGTCTCCATAACAGGAATTTTCTGTGGGTCTAGCTCCCTTGGATGCCACTCCTATCACAATTACTGTGTACTCATCACAATAACTGTGTCCACCTGGGCTTTATTTTTCCAGGGTCCCATGATTCCAATTGTTCTCAGTGTACCTAGCTCTGTAACAGCCTCTCCGCCACCAGCCCAGGCTTACAGAGGAGAGCTACTGCTGAACATTTTAGTGATGCTGGTGCCCTCCAACCACTGACTTTAGAAAGTGGTGTCTTTTTCGAGACTTTCTTGGAACATGCGCTGAAACTTCTGGCTTTACATTGTGTATCCACTCCAGCCCATCCACTTCTCTTAGCCTTTTAATCCCTTTCTCCAGCATCTGCATGTTAGTTCTGGCATTTTAACTTCACTTAGCATGAGCCATCACTACTCCATGCTTCTAGGTGCCATCCTTGTGGCAAGTCAGCACCATCTCCTGGGGTCCTTGCTAGGGTGCATCTTGTCCACCCTTAAATGAAGTCCTGAGCCGAGGCCTCAGTTTTCTTTGTCCTCTCACTACAGGAGATGAAAGCCCCTTTTTTGGCTCTCAGGGAAGACCTCTGGCTTTTACACTTGACTTTTGTCAGCTTTTTGTGAACTTTCTCTAGGGTATCAGTGGTGCTTAAAAATAGCCATCCAATCCATTGTCTTTATAGGTACTATGCCCCACCCCCACCCCAATACACTCTTGATAAGTTGCACCAGCTAATGCATTCCCTTCAGCTGGCTCACCATTCCAATTGATCAAAGGTGAGAATTCTAACAAATGAACTCTCTGCATTTTAACTGCCACCAGTCATGGGGTCTTCATTGCCAACCAAGCAGCCAGTGATCCTCCAAATCTTCATCCTATTGCCTGCTTTCTTGGACCACTCCCAGTACCAGTTATCCCAGGTTGGGTTCTCTCCAAGTAGATGCCGAGATGGGAGTTTTTAATGGGGCCCAACACCTGTGAGAGGAAACATGATTGGGCAAAGAAGGAACAAAATTAGCATGCATGCTTGGTAAAGCCCTGGCCAACCTCCCAGAGAGTTCTGAAGCATGCATGGCCCATCAGAGTTGTCCCCTATTGGGCTGAAATGTCCGGGCATCAATGATGAGTCACTGGGCATGAACTCCCCTGGGAAGGGCATGCTCTTGGGCAAGGTGGTGCTCAGGAGCTGAGGTAGACACGAAGGACCTGACATCTGGAGCTGTCTGCTGACGGCACACCCAGTAGCTGGGGCAACAAGTCTTCCCTTGAATGGGAATCTGGGTGAGGCATCCTCCTGTCCACCATACTGCTGAAACGTAATTCCTCATTTTTTTTCCTACAATGTTCATGTATTATTTTTCTAACTAAATTAATAAAAGGAGAAAATAAGACAACATTTTTTATTTCAAGGTGAAATTCAAATCATATCAACTTCTCCTAATTTGATTTTTTGTTTCAACTAATTTGTTTACAATTTCTAGGGTGCAAGGTAGCATATATGATCAAGCTTCCAAACATCTATTTAGAAAGGGGTACATTCAGTAAATCAGTTGATCAGTAGATAATTTTAACACCTTTGTGGAGCCCACTACTGGCTCTCAGCCTCTCTTGGGTTGACTATATCAGGTGCATTTGACATCCACACAAGATGAATTCAGATTTCACAGCCAATCAGATAGCCCAGGCCCTGGGAAGTAATGTCATGCAATGTCCTTAGCAAGACAGTGAGTGACAGGCAGATCATAACCCCATCTCAGTGTGGCATTGACTTGTCCATGTTGTACTCATTTTTGGAGTTCTTTTTTCTGAGTCTGGCTTAGATTCATGTGGCCATTAGAGTCAATCTATTTGCACAAATACTGATTTACTAACCTGAAACAATCAAAGGGAGGGAGTGTCTATCTTTCTTCTCCCCTTTATCCATTTGAATGTTCTCTTTCTGTGAAAGTGCTTTTGGGAGTGAATTAGTAGAAGTCCTTTGGTTTTGAAGATATGAAGACCTGCCTCATCCCTCAGCAGGATGGGGCCTCATCCCTGCTTCTGTCTAATAACATCTCTTTTCTAATAAAAAAAGTCACCTTCTGACAAGAGGCTTTGAGGAGTAAGTAGGGAATTTAGTTTCTTTCCAATAACTATGGGAAAACAAGCCCAGAGGAAAAAACAACCTGAAAAATTGTGGAGGGTCTGTCCGGGGGAGGGAAGATAGCACAGGATTTGGTGACAGTCAAGCTCAGGGGTAAAAGTTTAAATACCACCTATTTGTATGAGACTTTGGTCAAATCATATAAACTCTCTGAAATTCAGTTTCTTCCTATAAATAACCAAGATCCTGGTGTTGGGCCATTTCTCTGTCCCTTTTCATAGCAAAATGTGCTTGCTGTCAATTCTCTGTCTCCATTTCCTTTATGCTTGCTTTCTCCTCAACCAATTCCCAACAGTGCTTTGCCCCACCATTCTGCTGAAGTGGCTCTTAGCTACCACACCAATGGCCTCCATCTTGCCAACCAAGGGGTCCATTTTCAGACCTCCCAGCAGCATCTGACTTGGTTGGCCCTTCCTTCCTCTTCAAAGACTTCCCCCTCTAGGGTTCCAGACAAAGCACTCTCTTGGGTGGCCCTTTCTTCTCTTGTTTTTGACCATTTCCTCATCCTCTGGCAGACCAGGGCCAAATTATGAGTCTCTTCAGATCTTCTGTAGTTACACACTTTCTCTAACGATGTCATCTTGGGGATTCGAGACTTTAAATATTATCTACAGGCTGAGGACTTTCACACTTAGATCTCCAGCCCTGACTTGCCCCTGAATTTCAGTCTACATATCCAGTCGCTTACTTAACACCTCCATTTGAATGGCTCATCAGCATCTCAAACAGACTCTTGTTTTTTCCCACTGTGCCAGTGGGGAACGGGCTCAGTGAGGAACCCAAGAGCATCCTCCCCTTTTTACTCTGCTCCCATCAAAGGTGCTGGGAATCCAGCAACTCCATTTCCCCAAATCCCTGACAATGGGTTTCCAGTTTAGATTCCACTAACAAGAAGCCTTTGTATGAGACTTGGAGAAAATTAGAGAAGCAGAAACCAAATAATTGCTCCTCATGGAATCAGCAAATGAAAGATTTTGCTGTGGCCCCCAGCAATTTCCTATGAATCATCTACCTCTGAAGCTGAAATTATTTCAAGAGGTTTTCCAAACTTCCACAGCTTCCTCTCTCTCTGTAAGCTGGAGGTAAACCAAGCTACCAGGGGCACCTTTCCCTGACCTGTATTCTTTCTCCTTTTCAAAGGTTTGGTAACCACCTACTATCTTAAATCCTTTCCTGCTTAAAATAACTCAAATTCCTTCACTTCTGGTATATCCTCCAAATCACCAGCCCTCACACATTAGCATGCATCAGAAGTACCTGGATGTCTGTTAAAATAGACTGGTTGGTCCACCACAGAGTTTCTGATTCAGTAGATTTGGGGTGGGAGTGAGATGATGCTCATGCTGCTGGTCCAGGGGCCATAGTTTGAGAACCATGACCTAAACTTTTGCCATCTGAGTTAATGGTACCACCATCTATATAGTTGCTTAGGCCAAAAACCTGGGAGTCATTCTTGATTCTCCTCTTTCCTCCATGGCCATGACCATAATCTTGGTTATATAGATGAAGAAACTGAATTTCAGGGAGTTTATATAACCTGACCAAGGTCTTTTACTGATATGTGGCATTTAAACCCATTTACTTCAGAGGCTGACTGTCACCAAATCCTATGCTATCTTCCATCCCCATGGTAGACCTATCACAATATTTTAAATTGGGGAAACAGTTTGTATCTGCATCTCTTCATCCATGAAGACAGAGGAGGGGTCACCAGCTAAAAGAAGTTGGAGGTTTAAGAAGTGAGGGGCCTGTATGATCTGGTCACCTAGTAGAGCAGAAAGTCCTTGGACTAGGTAATAGTTGTTGAATTGCTAAGCATGGTTGGGGTGCATTTTGAGATTTGAAGTTAAACTTTTATTTTTTGGTGAATTATACTTGATTTATAATATTGTGTTAGTTTCGGGTATACAGCAAAGTGATTCAGGTATATATACATTTATGTGTGTGTACATATATATAATATATATTATTTTTCAGATTCTTTTCCATTATAGGTTATTACAAGATATTGAATATAGTTCCCTGTGCTATACAGTAAATCCTTGCTGTTTATCTACTGTATATAGAATAGTTAATCCCAAACTCTTAATTTATCTCTCCCCTCCCCTTTCCCCTTTGGTAACCATAAGTTTGTTTTCTATGCCTGTGAGTCTGTTTCTGTTTTGTAAATAAGTTCATCTGTATTATTTCTTAGATTCAGCATATAAGAGATATCATATAATATTTGTCTTTTTCTGTCTTACTTCGTATGATAACCTCTAGGTGCATCCATATTTTGGTAAATGGCATTTCATTCTTTTTTAATGGCTGAGTAGTATTCCATTATATATATATATATATATATATATATATATATATATCTTTATCTTTATCCATTCATCTGTTGATGGACAGTTTGCTTCCATGTCTTGGATTTTATAAATAATGCTGCTATGAACGTTGGGGTGCATATATGTTTTCAAATTAGAGTTTTCATCTTTTCCAAATATATGCCCAGGAGTGTGATGCCTAGATCATACGGTAGCTCTATTTTTAGTTTTTTAAGTAACTTCTATATTGTTTTTCATAGTGGCTGCTGCAATTTAAATGACCACCAACAGTGTAGGAGAGTTCCCTTTTCTCCACACTTGAGGTGAATCCAGTGCGTCCAGTCTGCACAGGCATGGAGTTTTCTCCAGAAATGTTTGCATGGGCCACTGTAGCTCTCGGAGAGTCCAGGAGCAGAATTGCTAAATCAGGAATCATATACACTTTACATTTTGGTGACCACTGCCAAAGAGCTATGCAAATGTACTCTCCCATCAAAATGTTCTCCACACCTGTTAATATAGCACTGTATCAAACTTGTGTATCTTTGCCATCTGCTAGGTGAAAAAAAAGTCTATTTTGTTGTTTTTAATGCAAATTATTTCATTATATGTGAGAGTGAATATCTTTTTGTATGCTGCTTCTGTGAACTGCCTATTCATGATGGGGACTACTTATGAATATGGGGATAGTCAAGTTAAAAGAAAAATACATTGTTTGTCCAAGCTACCATGCAAATAACTGCTATTAAAATATTAAGGAGCAGGTCCTAATACCTTGGGGCTCAGTTTTAGACACTGGCATCAGAGGTGTGACTTTTTCTGGAAAGTAAGGTTTCCTTTGTTCTGGCTAGAAGCATTTTGTCTGGGGCCACAATCCTTCTCAAAAACATCCTCATCCTACCAAAGTGTAGGCACCAGCCAATCAGAGACTGGTACCCAGATTCCCAGCTCCTACCACTGTAACCCCATGACAGGTGAAATTTTGCCCATGACACAGCCCTAGGGAAACACTGAGAGGGAAGGAGAAGCAATGAATAAAATGAAACAATAAAATAAATCCTCTTGCTTATAGGTTCAGTGGGAACTGTGAGTCAGAATGATGCATTTGGCAGCATAGAAATGATGCTAATGAATACGAAACTTACGATCATACACTTTTTTTTTTTAAGAAGATGTTGGGGGTAGGAGTTTATTAATTAATTTATTTATTTTTGCTGTGTTGCATCTTCGTTTCTGTGCGAGGGCTTTCTCTAGTTGCGGCAAGCCGGGGCCACTCTTCATCGCGGTGCGCGGGCCTCTCACTATCGTGGCCTCTCTTGTTGCGGAGCACAGGCTCCGGACGCGCAGGCTCAGTAGTTGTGGCTCACGGGCCCAGTTGCTCCGCGGCATGTGGGATCCTCCCAGACCAGGGCTCAAACCCGTATCCTCTGCATTAGCAGTCAGACCCCCAACCACTGCGCCACCAGGGAAGCCCTGATCATACACTTTTTAACCCACTGTACAGCTCCTTAAGAGAAAATAAGACTCCTAAATCTAGTAAGTTTTTCTAAACTGAGACCCATGGTGCATACACATACTGTGCTCTTCCAAATTTTTAACCTGGAGTATGAAAGAAATAAATCCTTTGGACTGCTTTTCTTTTTTTGTCGGGGGAGGGTTATACATAGATTCTGTTGAAAAGTGGCTGAGAATCACTCTAAGCCCATGCTTGCAGAGGGGGCACGGTGCTGATATCGGAGAAAGAACATAGGGTATTGGGATAAGATGCTGGTACAGAAGTAGATGTCTGTCCTGAGGGTGTGGTTGTGGCCCCAGGAGTCCAGGCAGGTAAGAGGGAAAGAAGTTGATGTGTTTTGGGAATGTCCAGGAGGCTGATGTGATGGGTATATGGTAAAGCTGGGGGAGAGAGATAGAGACAAGCACAGAGCGGGAGGCAGTGTCAGGCCACATAGGGATGGGGTTAGGGTAAGGGCAGTTGGATGAATGACCTCCACATCACCATCCCAAGTAGTCAGGTGCAGGGAGATGAGGAAGGCAGGGAGCAGTGAGAAGTACCTACAAAGGCAGAGCTTTACTGCCAAAGGGAGTGAGGTCTGCGGGTTCCCTGGATGCTGCGGCAGGTGGGCACATAGCTGAGTAACCACATCCTAGACGGCCCCGCTCTTGGCTGTGTTAAAGCTCTTTCTTACTGGGAGCTTCCTTACTGGGAGCCCAGTCACTGTGCATATGGGAGGATGTGGTTAGTGGCTTGTTTCACTAGCAGCAACAAAGCAATTAATCTTTCTGGAGCTGCATGAGCCTTTGCCTGAGCATTTCACAAGTGTGCTGCTGGGAAATAATCCCAGGTAAGTGTCTGGGCTTCCTTCAAGCCCCCTGATTATAACAGCACTCCTCTAGGGCAACTCTCAGGCCGGCACAATCCCATACTTGCCAAGGGCAGAGTGGGAAGGGCATGGCTGTCTCCAGAATCCTTTTTCCAGATGAGGAAACTGGGGCCGAGAGAAGTGACTTATCCAAGGGAACTCAGGGTGTTGGAGGCAGAGCTGGGACTAGACCCAAAGGGAGGGCTGAGGAACTGGTCTTGACATTGAGCCAGGGTGAATGCACCTGACCTGGGTGAATGGGTGCTGCTTCCTCCCTGGAGGTTTCACTTGGGCTGAGTTAACAGGAGTTTGGTCTCAAGGATAAGGGGGCTGATTTTATTTTTCTCGAGTTGAGGTCACAGCAGGCACACTGAGGGATTTTCTGGAAGACCCCATATTTAAGGGGTGCACATAAAATGTCTAGAATGCATTAAGAGAGTGAGACCAATGGCGAGAGAGAGTGACAGCATGGCACGTGGACAGTGGGCAGTGGAACCGACAGCGTACAGCTCAGAGGATCTGGGGGTTGGCTGCACAGAACATGGTAACTAAGTCCAAATATATGAAGGGCTGACATGAATTAATAATGTACTATGCTTGATTATTATTATTTTCTCTATCATTAATTAATAATCCTATTGCCACGGAGCTACCTCTCATGTTTTATTCCAAATATGCAGGACTGTAATTCCTTCACACAGGGTTAACTGCTTGGGACCTGAATCATCCTTTAGAAGAAAGAGTCACAACTCTAGCTGCACATTTTAGGGGCTTGGCAGTTCCCATACCCCACCCCAGAATTTTTATTTAATTGGTCTGGGATGGAGCACTGTGGTAGTTTGGACCATTAGGCAGAGTATTTTTTTCCCATCTTGTTGATATTGGGCTTAGCTGTAGGATGTTGACATGACAAGAGCAGAAGCCTTAAATGTGCTTAGTTTGGCTTGTCTCACATACTCCATTGATGGGTCATGAGAAGAATGTACCCCAGGTAGCCACTGCTCTAAGGAGTATGAAACATACATAAAGCTCACCAGAATACAACCTGCAGTCCAGAGCGTTTCCCCAGTTGAGCCCAAAGTAGATCAGCCAAGCTCCAGTCTACCCACAGACCTGTGAGTGAGAAATGAGTGCTTGTTGCTTTAGGCCACTGAGTTTTGAGATGTTTGCTATACAGCATTGTTACAGTAATGTCTAACTAATACAAGCCCTCAGCCCTAAGGTGTTCTGATTCAATTGATTTGAGTTGAGGTCCAGGCATTAGTATTTTTCAAAGTGCTGCCCAGGTGATTCTATGGACAACGAGGGTTGATAATTGCTGATTTGGAACACTGCTTTTCTGCCCAGGATTCGGGTGATTCTATCACAGCTCAAGCCGGTGTTTCTTAAAACCTGGCTTTGGTACCATGTACATCAGAATTCCTGGGATAATAGGGCATCTCACATATTAAGAATGGAGATTCTTGGGGCCTGCCCCAGACCTACTGAGTCAGACTCTCTGGAGTGGACCCAGGACTTTGCATTTTTAACATGCATACCTTCTCCCACCTCCCCTTCCCAACCCTGGGCATGTTTCAAGCACACTGAAGTTTGGGAATGGCTGGTTTAGGGATGCTTTCCCATTTCCCACCACTCTGCAGTAATAGAGTTGATGATAATTGAAACTTTCTTACTGAAAATTCAAACCATTTCTGCTTGCCTCTATGAACATTTGACTTTATTCTTTTAAGTCTTTATAGTGGAGCAGAGGAGAAATATGTTCTGATCTGATTTTGATATAATGGAGAAGGTTGGACTACATTATTTTGTCCAGCTCTAATACTCTATGATTCTACACCATTATATTTGTCATATAATCTGTGTAGCAATGGTATGAAGTGGCTCAACCATTAGCTACTGCAGCCAGAATGGTGTCTAAGAGCTGTAAGCAGGAAGTCACAGGTCCTTATTGGTCCTGCCTCAGACATTAAGCCAAGCTGAACACTGGGGCTCTAGATACCTTGGCCTTCAAGTCTGAGCTGTAGCCCCACCAGCCAGGGCCCTTGCAGAGGCTACTCTGGATCCTTGTGGCTCTTGTCTGGTTGACTTTCTTTACACTGTGCTCCATTTCTGCTCCACTTTGAACTCTTGGCTTTCCAGTGTGGATGCCAATCCTGTTGCTAGTCCTTTGGACTTGAAGTTGAGATTTGCTCTCCCCTGAAACGGAAGCTCACTTTTTCTTGATGACTCTGATTGGCTCCAACCTCTAGCCTAGCAGTTCTCCGTCTCACCTGGGGAACTTGAAACGACCTTGATTCAGGCTCCCTCCTCCCCAGTTATTCAATCAGAATCTCTGGGGTGTGACAGAGGTGTCAGAATTTCAAACACTCCCCAGGGGATTCCAAAGGGCAGCCAGGGTTGAGAGAGCCACTCTCTGGCAGAAACCACACCACTCTGTAGCCCCCCCTCTACCTCCATCCCCAAAGCTTCGGTTAAACCTCCCTCACCAGAATGCTGCTTCTGCCAGGAGGATTTCAACACAGTAACCATGTTTCTACGCAATAGAAGAGCTCTTTTTAATGTCAGTCCCAAACTGGTCATTACCTTCCCCACCCGCAAGAAGTAGAGGGCTTGAAATATGCCCCCAATCATCAGGTTGCACCCTAAGAACAGAGGCAGCTTGCCAAGGAATACAGAGCGCTCAATGAGAGAGACAGAGACAGAAAGTTTCCGGGCCATGCAAAATAGGAAGAGAAGACATTCCCTTTAATGAGTAACCAGCTGCAGGCACTTTGCTGAGCAATACAGCTGATAAATACTCTGTACTTAAAGTGAACTTTGAACAAATGCATAAGCAGAGATTGAGTGTTTTCTGCAAATAGAACCAAGCAAGGGCTTCATACAAAGAAGCCGTGTCCCAGCACAGACTGAAGTGCGACAGGAATGGGGTTAGAGACACAGCAGAAATAAAGTAGACAAACCTAGGTGGTAAAATAAACTTCAAAACACCCAAATGAATCAGATGACAGGCAAGCTTCTTAATGATACTAAAGAGGGGTTGCACAAGTTCTGTAATGAGAAGAAATTGGAAACTACTATCAGAATCTCACTGTATGTTATTTACAGTTTGCTCTTTGCTGATTGTATAGTAAGTGGTTTATCATTTTTCTTTCCACAGGGTGGGCTCATTGTTTTCCATTAATTCTTTTGTTGTCTTCACAAAGGGCAGAACTAAGGGTTCTTTTACGGAAACACACCCGGACAGAGGGGTTTGGACATCCAGACTGGGGGCAGACCAGGTAAGTAGCTCCCCTTAGAGAATGGGCCTTCAGCATCCTAACTTCTCTCTAGGGATGCTACAAGTTAAGTCAGCGCTATCAGCCCCCAGAACAGAAGATAATCAGTGGCTGTGAGAAAGGATGAATGTTAAAGTCCCGGGAACGATGTGGTTGGGACCGTCTTCAGTGAGACGAGGAACCAGAAAAATCTGGAAAGGGTACTTGTCGTCAAACTGGAGGGGTTGAGAGAGTCAGGAGGAGTGTCTCCAAGCAGCCATGTCTGCCTTTCATTAAGATGAAAAGCCAGATAATTTCCTAGTGCAATACCAACAGATCTCAACAAAGCGGCCCAAACTCACCAGCCCATCAGTTCCAATGGCAACGAGCCCGTGAGAATGGGATCTGACTCCCTTGTCTGTCAGAACCATTTATTGATTTTAGTTTCTGACGGAAATAAACAGAATTTGCTTTTCCCGGTGATTTAAACACCCATAATTAAACAACAGGGCTGAAAGAGTAAAGTGCCGTGAACAGACTTATTCTTTTAGCTTTCCCTTCATTCCTGGTCCTCCAGGGAGGCACCTCTCAGCTCCCCCACTGCTGGTGATTCGTTTTGGTGGAGTTTCTGGAAACTCGGCAGAGGAGAGGGTTAAACGACATTGTGGCTGAAAACGGATTAAGAGCGAATGATTACATGAGAGCTGGGCTGAAACAGAGCCCTGCCCTGGCAATAAGCTCCTGACAACAGCACGAGGTTACGTTATGTGGAAGGTCTCCTTGGATTTTCACAGAAAAGGGCAGATTATCAGCAAACAAAAGGATACAAAGCCCAAACCTTAAATAGCTAGAGAGAAGCTGGGTGGGAGAAACAGTCCTTGCCAGGTCCTGTCTCTTGGAGCCTTTGAGGCCAAATCCCATTTTGCATCAGATTTAATGGAGAATTCTTCTGAAATTCTTCTGAAAGTCAGGATCTGCCCACCACCTTTGAACATCGTCCTTTAAAATGGTGTTAATGAGCTTGACTCCTTCAAGACCACGAGGCCCCATTGCTGCACCGGCAGTGTTGCCATCTATCTACCCAGGCCCCACCATCTGATGGGACATTCAGTTTCGCCCCCGGTTTTCCTGTTTTATTCCTTTATCTGAGAAGAAAAGAATATTTAGACATTTAATTGTCATGTAACGAGATAACTATAACAAGTTAATTAGTTCTCAATTAAGTTGCATTTACCATACCACCTGAATGTGTTCTCAGCAATTAGGGGCGTCTAATGAACTTGCAGTAGCTGCCTGCTTCCCACAGCCAGCAGCACCGTGAAAGCATCTCTCCTGGGCTCTGAGGCACCATGTTCTCTAGAAAGCTAGCATCAGTGTATACATCCAATCTGTCTTAGAATCAACTGGATGTAACAGCTGGTCAATCCTCGAAACAAAAAGCCAGACCAGCTCCGTGAAAATGGAAACAAAGAATCGTGGAATTCATGTAATGGAAAGAGCCCTGGCTTTGGAAACCAAGGGATATGGGTTCAAGTCTTGACTACTACTTTCTAGTAATGTGACTTTGGGCAAGTATCTCCCCAAATCTCTGAGCCTCAGTTTCCCCATTCCTATGCCAGGCATAACAGTAGGGAGCTTACTAAGATTCCTGGGTAGACTGGTCAGAGAGTGAGCGCAAAGCCTTAGAGGCGCTGTGTATAGTAGACATTTTGTTAGTTTGTGCATGTCTCTCTGCAGGCTCTGTGGTTTTGTAGGATTTGGGCAAAGAGGTTACCTGGCTAACAATTTGGGGTGGGGGGTTGTCATTTTAAGTCATTGCAGGAACCCCTAGTGACATTTCAATGTCCTGTTAGAGGAGAAAGCTCCCCGCAAGCATCATCAAAATAGGAGGGATGGCCAGGGGCTCTAGGTGGATAAGGGTAATTATTCATTTTATTCTGGTGTTTCCCTTAAGATTCAGTGAGACGGTGATCAGGAAAATGATGGGAGTTATCAGTCAAGCACTGGGGAGCAATCATGAAACTAGTCTCCTCTGGGGAGAAAACAGAGTGATGGAGGGGGAAGGAGGAGGAGGAGAAAGGGTAAAAGGCTCTCAGAGAATCAGCAACCAGCCACAGTGAATGGGCGCCAGAATTCCAGCTCTCCCTCTCTATCCCTTTCTAGCCACGGGTTCACCTTTCCTTCAGCACCCACTATGATTAAAAAGCCACATTGAGGAATCATCAGAAGGAGAGAAAAAAAAATTTACAAGCTAATTTGCATTTTAATGAATTTTTAATTGAACCAAAATCTGTTGTTTCTCTTTAAAGCTGCAGCACTGACTCCCCCCCACCCCCACCCCGCTGCTGTGGGCCAAGCAGGAACTTAATATGATAAAAACAATGATAATGTTAAGCTTAATTAGGTTTGAAATCTCGTCTAGAAAGGCTGCATGGAGTCTGGGAATGGTGATCATTTGCTAGCAGCAGGCTAAGAAGCCAGAGTGCATTGGTAGATACCTTCTTCCTAAAACCACCAAGAATGCACCCAAATCAGCCAGGCACCTATGTTGGGCCAGGACACCATCAAACATTTCTCTCCTGTCATGGTGCTTTTGGGTTTCTAGGCATGGGCGCCAGGCAAGCCCAGCCAGTGGGAGGTGGACATTGGATTTCCACCCTGGCTTTGGTTTTTGCTATCATCAACTGCTTCACCTTTTGTTTATATCACTTAGCAGGGTCACACTAAGACACATAGATGGTGGTCAAGGTGATCCATGCACACTTTGGGAGAAGGCATTGAGAGGCCACCATTGAAAAGAACTGATAATGGTCTGGGATTTTCTCCTACTTACAAGCAAACACATCATGGTTCCATGGATGCTGGCAGAAGACATGACACTCCTGGGTCAGAGACAAAGGACTTTATTACTCATGGCAAAATCTGTAGCTGGAGCTTCTGTTTGTACCAGTTCTCCGGGACCTACAGTCCCATGGAGGTAAAGGGAAGTGACATAGGTGGGCTTGGATGGTTGCTTCACAGGCAGTGAATTATGTTACACTGATTGCAGGATTCATCACTTTTATAGGGAGGGAAAGAAAGCCAGCTTTGGGGAGAGAGATGCTACCTCTTCCCTTAAGGTTAATCACTGTGGACACAGCTCTGGTAAAGAGCAGTCAGTGCCTTGCATTCCTGGCACCCTTAGCAAGAACATACAATGATGCTCAGGGTCCATGGTGGGTTCCAATTCCAACAACCATGCCTTTGTGTTACTTTCACAGTCAAGGGCAATGTCTCAGTGGATTCAAAGGCAGTGTGTATAGTAGGTATAGTGGGAAGAGGTTTGTTTCTTTACTGGAAAGGAGTAGGTTATTTGTTGAAATTATTACTCAGGCAGTCCTCTGTATTTTAGTATTTTTGCGGTAGATAAAATTCTGGAGTATTGATTGATGAGTACCACTCGACTCCAAATCTCTCCATTTGCTCCAAATGTCCTGCTTGCTTTCTCTCCTCCCTCCATCACCCTTTCTGAACTCTTCAGCCCCAGAAGTCACATGTAAGCCCAGTTCCCCCAAAAGTGATGACCACGGCAGAGCCAGAGGAAAAGACATCACATACTTGGCTTTAAAGAACCACTGCACCAGAGTATGGCAGGAAAATTCGGGAAGGATGTTTGTTTGCCAAGCAGCTCTTTTTCTTCTCCAAACCAGACTAGATAACAACTCCACAGCCTGAGGGCAGGAGAGAACAATCAGGAAGAAAGAGGTGTGGGTCCTTGTGAACTGTCCCCTCAGGCTGACTAGGGGGATGCCTACTCAATAAGACCCTCAGATAAATTTAGGGATAAGCTACAGTGGGAGCAAAATGGTGTCCTGGAAAATATGGTAGCGAGAACCTGAGAAACGCACAAAATTTCTTAGAGTGTGCAAGAACAGCTGAATTTTCCCTGTGGCCTAAGGTCAGCTTCCGCAGGTGACCTGGTCATCAAGGTTGACATAGGTTTTAGTCCAGCCTGTGAGTTCCAATTTGTTCTTGCTCTCCCTCATATTATACCCATCTTCCCTGCCTGCTTATTAGTTCTGAGGACTCCAAGTGCAGTGTCAGACAACAGCCACACAGGGACTGCTTAGAGTTGTGTAAGGTCAAATCCCTGCTGTAGCACACACACCCACCTACCCATCCACGTACCCATCTACCCACCCACCTACCCATTCACCCACCCATGTACCCCTCCATCTACCCAGCTATCCACCCATCTACCCATCCATCCATCCACCTATACACCCACTCATCCATTCACCCATCCACCTACCCACCCATCCAGCCATCCAACCACCCACATACTCACCCACCTACACATTCACCCTACCCCCCCACTCATCCATCCAAGTGGTTCTGCCAGTCTTTGATTTATATAGGTCACTCTGTTTCCATCTAGAAGGAAACATCTGGAAAATGGTGGGCCTGTGAGCATGGAGAGGAGAGAAGGAATTTAAGAGGAGTTTCTTTTCCATGCTTGCTCCAATCACTGAACTCTTTCCTCCCCCAAACCCTTTGAACTCTTAAGTCCACTCATCCTATAGCAGCTCTATGACAGAAGAGGGAAACCAGGCCATTTTCACTGTTGCCCAGCCTGGGAAGCAGGACCATGTCTCAGCGGGGGAGATAGAGAAGCCCTTCCGATTTGACAACTCTTCAAATGCATCTCTTACAATAGTGACTCCAACCAGAGAATCAATGAATCACACCAAACAAACCTAGTTATTTTTAGTACTGCTCTTTTTATAAGGTGAAAGTACAAATCTTTGCAATTTTCCCGTGGTCTACTGGGAATTTTCAAAGATAGGGGTAGAAAATATCCTGAACATTTTATTTTATTTTATTCTAAATTAGGATCCAATCTAGGGAAGGCAAAAAATCTAGAGAGTTGCCAGAGGATATTCAGATACTTGATTAAGATAGGATCATTGGGTGCTTGAAAAAGAATAATTGGCTACCTATTTATCAAAGTGATCATTAAATATTTTTAAATGACAGGCTTATAAGACATCTGAGCTCTTTTTATGTGATGAACTGCTTTTTCATAATCAAGGACATAATAAAGTAAACATAAAGGTCAGATAGAGGGATAGAAAATTATTCTGGTAAGACAAAGAATCTTTGCTGTCTAGGAAGATTACACAGAAGGTAAAGAATATTCTTTTATATTATGGATAATGACATTGGTCAGTAAATCAAGGAAGCCAGCCCTTCAAAGCTGGGAGAACTTTGTCAAAATGTTAACATTTTCGTGGCTTCTTTTCAGAGTCAGGTGTTATAAACCAAGGCAACTAAATTTCACTTTCCAAGTTGTGTCCTTCCCTTGTATCTTGGGATAGACTTGCTTAAAAAGTGAAAGTACACAGGCACTTGTATTTCTGTCACCATCACTCTTAGTATTGTCTCAACCATCCATATTAATTATGACTTCTAACTAAAGTAACTAACTTCTATTTCACAGAGCAAATTAGGGGGTAGATAATGGAGGACTGTCTGTCATATATGAGTATTTTAGCAGACCAACAGAACTTGTGATACATACAACACAATTTTATATAGCTATAGACACCACTTTTACACTTTAAAATGAACATGTTTATTAACATGACCCAAAGATTTAGCTGTATAGCTTATAAAAATAAGAAGCAAAAACACATATACTTGAAATTATAATTTGTAATCAAAGTCTCATTATTCTATCTTATTTTGAAAATAGCTAAGTATCTAAGAATTATCCATTAATTAGCTCACTCTGATATCTGTCCAAGCTTTTAATTCACCTAAAGATGTTAGAAATTGTCTAAACTGGTTCAATACAAAATATAATTACTGTTGATATGAAAAGGTCAGATAATGACTCAATTCAGTTGAATGCAAATTCACATTTCTCATAATCTTAAACCTCATTGGGAGTAATGTTAATTTATTTGATTAGTAAACCTATATAAACTTAGGAGACTCAGATTTTGTTAGGAATACAAACCCAAGTAAAATAAAATGTACTATTGTATTACACTTAACACTGATAAATCAGAGAAAAGATATAGCTACTGTTTCTTAAACTGTGATTTGTCAAAATTTTCTGTAATTATGTGTTTGGTTCCCTACAATGTTTCTGAGCTAACAATTTATGTAAGATGGATTTTTTTCAGGTCTAGCACACCGAAGTATCAGAAATTCAATGTTTCTATTTCCTGGGAATTTTAGGAATATTCCACTTATATGTTGATTTTTGTTTATAAACAAGTCAGAAGAGTGCTCCCATAATTTAAGAAACATAGTATATTCCGGAGGTAGGAAAATATTTTATACTCTTACAAATGAGAAATCAAGGCCTTTTTCATTTATGGACTAACAGTCACATAGAGAATTTGTAGCTTCAGCTCTACAACTTTAGCCAGAAGTCAAAAGTAAATACAGAAACACAAAAATTCACCGGTCCATATTTAAAAGAGCCAATCTCCTTCCTTGTAGGCTGAAATTCTTAATTGAGCAGAGCTTAAAATAGTCAAATAGACAAACTAGGTAATCTGTCACCTGTCTCACCCAATAGAGACTCTAACATCCCTCTACAGAGATTACTACATGGTCAGATCATAAAACCAAAATCCCAATCATTACTGCCACCCCAGGGATTCATTTATTGGTGCCAAGTGAACCACAGACAAGACAAAGATACCAAATCAGTAGAAAGGAAAAACCTTCTCTTTCTGCCTTTCCTCTTGACTGACCCTCACGTTCAGAGCAAGTGTCTGCTGCTATGACCTGAGTCACACAGGCAGATCTGGGGAGCAGATGGTCCAGTGTGGTCCTTTGTGGTATAAGGCAACACAATTGGTGTGTCGATCTCAGTGTGATGCTCTTAGAGTGACAGAGCAAATGCCACACTGGGAGCTAACTAACACATGTCTGAGGCAATAGAGAAGGAGGGTTTCCCCATGGACTTAGAGTTGGTAGGGAGCTTAGTTATCTTCCCACCCAATGTCCTCATTTGCAGAAGGGGAAACTGAGTCCCTCAGAGGCCAAGATTCTCTCCCAGGGTCCCACACCAAGTTATAGGTAACTCCAGGGCCAGAAAATGCAGACCTTCTGTCTTCTAATTTTCACAGCCAGTGATGTTCATAGTAAGTTACATCATGTAGCCAAGTTATTTTTCTGGTACTGAAAACCCCTAAAAGTCTTCATATGTATTCAGCACCCTGGTCAGTTATTTTCACTGCTTCTGTCATTATCAGGAGTCTGATTATTTGATTCTGTAGAAGTTTTAGAGGAAGCCAGATACTGTGTGCTCAGAAATGGTCTCATTCTTTTCTGGATCAAAGATAATTATAATAATAGAAATTCCATTCATGAGTCTGTTCTGTAGGCTGGACATTCTACTATGGGCTTTACATTCATTCTCTCATGCAGTCCTTTACAATAACTCTTCAAGGAAGGCACAGTCATTGCCATTTATAGATAAGCAACCTGTGGCACAGAATGGGAGATTAATTAAGGCCAAAGTTTCACAGGATTAAATGCCAGTGCTGGGATTTGAACTGGGATCTGATTCTTGATCCTGAACTCTTGCCACGTTTGAAGAATATTAAGTCAAGACTCTGGAAGGTTTTGAAAGTCAAGTTACTCAGTCTGGATATTATTTTTTAGGCAGGCCTTTTCCAAAGCTTATTCTATAAGATATAGTCTTGAGATTTTAGCAGATGTTTCAAAGGGCAAAGGAAGTACAATACATTTCTGTAGCCCAATTCATTAAGAAGACCCCAAAACACAGGAAACAGGTCTGTACTCCCTTTAATATGCTACTGTACATTGCAAAACACAGAGGGGATCTTATCTGCAGCATCTCCCCCAAACTTATTTGGCCACATTTCCATGCTCAGAATATCATCTGTGGACAAACTACAGCAGTGGAGAGCCTCAGATAATTTCTGAGCAGAAACATAGTCAGATCTGTGTTTACAAAGGCAACTGAGGCAGTGGATTCAAGCATGGACACAGTGGTTTCCACCCTCTGGGAGACCAGTTAGAAAGTAGCTAATTCCACTGAGGTAGAAAGAAAAAGAAAAGTAACCTCAGTCATCCATCTGCTAATGGACAGAGTGGGATCCAGGGACCCAGATTACCAGCATGTTCAAAATCCTCATCCAGTTAAAAAGCCATCCTGTTTGAGACAGCACTTTGAAAACCATGTAGAGCTACACACACACACACACACACACACATACACACACACACACACACACACACAGAGATTAGCAAAGACTAGACATCAGAGATGCTGTGTGAACACACAGACTCCAGCCTTAGTTCATCCAGTGTCTAGACCTCAGCCCACCCGCTCTGTGTTGATCCCAGTTGTAAACACGCACATAAGCTCCCACTGCATCAATCCAACCACCAGGCTCACCACGGACATTCATCTGCCCCATCAGTCACAGCTCCCTTCTACACCAAGACCAAGCCTGCTCGTCCAGAGATGCCATCCATTGGCAAAGTATGTCTGTGGCACCATCCAATTCTCCACCCACATGGAAGCACTCAAGGCAGTGAGTGTTTGTCATGGGTCTTGTCAACTGATGTCGTCTTTTCTTATTTCTCTTGGCAGGTGTAGGTGTGTGTGTTTGGTTCTTTGCATCTCCTTACTCTTCCTATCATAACAGACCTTGCTGGACTCTCTGGATTGTGGGTGAGTTCTACTAAAAACATGTCTAATTGGGAATATGTGAATATTTGGACCATTACTTTTGTGATTTCCTTCTAAGGGTCAGTTAAAACAAACCACAGCAGTGTATAAGGGGAACACCTAGGCTTGTGGTGGAGGGGACAGACTAACTGCTATGGAACCAGATAGGGTGGATGGGATTCCTGACTCCATGTCTTAATACCCATGGACCTTGGACAAGTTATCAACCCTCTCTAAATTCCAATTTCCAAACATCAAAAATGGGAATCTGGGACTATTTCTACAGTGGGTTTAAGGATTAAAAGAGGATAAAGCACTCAATAAATGACAGGCCCCAACATCTGTCCACAGGGAAGACTTGGTGGTTAGTATAATTGGCTTCTGCTCCTGGCACAAATCTCTTTCCTATTTCACTTTGCTATTGCCTGTCAGCTAGTCCCCATTCAGGTCCAGTGGTTCTGATGGCCAGGCAATTGCTTTTGCAAGTTTATCCAGATGTTCCAATTCTAGCCATATCTGATTCATATCTCTGTATCAGGGACCTAAATGAAAATTGCTATGAGTATCAATTCCATCAACTCTGGAAATTGCTGGGCTCCAAACTCTCCCTCAAGGGAGACTTTTGGCAACATAACTTAGATTATAGTTCAGCTAATGTTTAGTGAACACCTGCTATGTGATAGGCATTATGCTCTGTGCTTTCACACAAGTTATTTCACTAAAGTTACAGAAAAATGCCAATTTTATGGTATCATCAGTAGCTCGAGGTAGCATTTATACATATATGTCCAATCCTAGCAGGGTAAAACTTCTTTTTTCTGCTTTTTTAAAAATAATTAATTAATTTATTTATTTTTGGCTGCACTGGGTCTTCGTTGCTGGTGGGGCTTTCTCTAGTTGCAGCGAGCAGGGGCTACTCTTCGTTGCGGTGCGCAGCCTTCTCATTGCAGTGGCTTCTCTTGTTGCAGAGCATGGGCTCTAGGCGCGTGGGCTTCAGTAGTTATGGCTCGCGGGCTCTAGAGTGCAGGCTCAGTAGTTGTGGCGCATGGGCTTAGTTGCTCCGTGGCATGTGGTATCTTCCCAGACCAGAGCTCAAACCCGTGTCCCCTGCATTGACAGACGGATTCTTAACCACTGTGCCACCAGACAAGCCCCTCTTTTCTGCTTTTAGGGACAATATTCAATATATTTATCAACGTGTATAGCTTGAGTTCCAACCAATCAAAATGAGACACTGGAGGATGGCACTTGGGCAGGGTCGGGGGTGGGGGGTATTTGAGGACTGCAGCTATTTACCAGCTGGAATAGAAGTATTTTAACAATTCAACTTTCAATATTTTAACAATTGTTATGACTGATCTTGGTCAACCTGGATGAATATTAACTCCATCTTCCTTCCCAATGGTTCAGACATTGGAGAGATGGCGAAATATTCCTTTACCTCCTTCAGTTGCTGTTACGGGAAAATGCAGAAAGTGTTACCCTTGGGGCTCCAGGGACAGAAAATGAAAACAAGATCCATGGTTTCTGGACTTTGGAGACAGACAGAAGCTGGGTGGGCTACTTGAGGCCGTGTATATAGTGGTTAAGACCTCCAGCTCTGGATCACGTGGACCTGGTTGGAGGCCTCCCTCCAACACTTACTACCTGGGTGATACTGGACATGTTATTAGCCTTGCTGAGCCTCAGTTTCCCTGTTTATGAAATGATGATAATAGCACTACCTCACAGGGTTTATTTTTTGTTATTTGTTTTTTTTTGCAGTACGCGGGCTTCTCACTGTTGTGGCCTCTCCCGTTGCGGAGCACAGGCTCCGCACGCGCAGGCTCAGCGGCCACGGCTCACGAGCCCAGCCGCTCCGTGGCATGTGGGATCTTCCCGGACCGGGGCAGGAACCCATGTCCCTTGCATGGGCAGGCAGACTCTCAACCACTGCGCCACCAGGGAAGCCCTTTCTGCAGTTTTATGAAACAATATAGATAAGTCTCTTAACACTGTTATTGGTTATTAGTGTAACTGAAATAATATTTTCAAAATACCCGTCAAAGTTTTCTGTCTTCTCAGAAATCCAGTTTTCTGGAAATTCCCTGGCGGTCCAGTGGTTAAGCCTCCGTACTTTCAATGCAGGGGGCGTGGGTTTGATCCCTGCTTGGGGAAGATGCCCGTGTTGGGGGGGGAAAAAAAAAAAAAAAAAAAAAAAAAAAGAAGAAAAAAGAAATCCAGTTTTCTTCTTTTGACTTTTATGCCCTCATTGCCTGAGGGAGGGAAGACCAAATACGTGGAGGAAGTAAGATTTGTCAGAAAGGAAGAGGAAGCAGAACGCCCGCCATTGCTGGGGGGCAGAGAAAGGGGGAGGGTGAAGAGCAAGGGGTCAGACATGAATGTCCTTGCTTCCTTCCCCCTCCGATTCCTTGGGGAGACTGAGGAGGATTTGTAGAAACATTCGAGAATTTGGGTGAGTCTCAGAATAGGAGGGTTTGCTCCCTGTTTCCCAGAGGGTAGCCCAGGAGAACTGCAGCCACTCGGAGAAGGCCTGCCCTCGGCGTGGACCAGTACAGAAGGTGCCAGGCTGACAGCTGGGGATGTTTGCCCCCGAGAGAGGGCCCAGCTCCCTTCTTGCCCAGCTCCCATGGCATCTGGGGCCCCGGAAGTTCCTGCTTGTTTCCCCTGGCGGGGGACACAAAATAATGAGAGATCCTAGCGTGTAGAATATCACTGGGAAGTAGCCGCAGCGTGTGGGGACCTAAGTGGGGGCTTATGGCAGGGACTCCAGATGTCACCTTGGACCTCAACAGGATTCCCAAGAAACAGACAGTAGCGGTTGCCCCTCAGTGAACACCAGCACAGGAAACCCAGTGAGGGAGTGAGAGGAGGGACCACCTAGCAGGGTGCATGTGGACCCAGAGGATGGTGGGTGACCAGAGGGTCCCTCCTCACCATTGCGGGGCTATGCCAGCTCCCCTCTGCCCTCGGTGCCAGCTTGGGAGGGAGAAGGGGGAGGGGAAACCCCTTGAAATGGGAGCTGAGAAAGAGCTGAGAAATTGCTACCATTTCCCGCCTGCCCACCCCTGTTGTCTCCAAAATGGGGACTCAGATGAGGGCAGTTACAGACATTGACTCTTGTCGTATATTAATTTGGATAGGTCAAACCAGCTGTTATTAACAGCAACAACAATGATGCATTGCGGCAATGGTCAGGTGCAAGGCAAGAACAACGCAACACCAGGGGGACTTGATAATTCCCATCAAGAGGGTGTCTCTGGAGCACCCCATCACACCCCTTTGAGGGGGCCCCCTGGCAGTTCCCCTCCCCCAAAACCTCAGTGACCACAGCCCAGCTCCTCTGTCTTTCAGCTTCCTGGCTTCACCCTGCCCCTTTACCTGGACCTGTTTGGATTGGTGCCCTGAATTCACCCTCTTTCCCCTGGTCCACCAGATACCACCTTCCAGTGTGTCTCTAGTTTGCTTCTGTTAGAATCCACCTCTGAAATCATAACATTTCAGACATCCCATTCTCTGATCACAACCCCGTCTCTGCTCACGTGTGTCACTAGTTACATTCATCCTCCTTCAGACAGCCTGTCCCTTGACCTATCTATTTCTCTCTGTCCATCAGCAAGTCCCATCCTCCCTGCCCAGAGTCCGGGATCCATCCAGAGTGTCAGCCACTCTCTTGCCGGCATCCTCAACTCAAGCCCCTTCATCTCACCCTCCTGGAGAAATCCAGCCACGCACCACTTCAACTCTTAGGCCTTTCTGCTGGGCATTGTGAAAGGAAAACAAAAAAATCACACAAGCCTGCAAATTGGGGCCAAGATAAATTCCCAGTATTCAACCAGAAGTAGAGCCGTGACACTGCCCAGGATGACTTCTATTTTCTCCTGTCAGCGCTCTGTCCCCATTCTTCAGTGGCTTTAATTGATCACACCTACACCCGCCCTGTCTCAGCAGATGATCTTACTTACAGTCTACCTCCAGAGAAAAGTAACACCGCAAGCTAATGTCCTCAAAATGTCCTCAGGCTTCCTCACACCTCCTAATGGATTTATACCTCAATGTACCATTTCTCCTTTCTCTCTGCATCCAAGGCCGCTCCAACCCCTCTGCTTTGTTTTTGTTTTTGTTTTTTTTTGGCAGTACGCGGGCCTCTCACTGCCGTGGCCTGTCCCGCTGTGGAGCACAGGCTCCGGACGCGCAGGCTCAGCGGCCACGGCTCACGGGCCCAGCCGCTCCGCGGCATGTGGGATCCTCCCGGACCGGGGCACGAACCCGCGTCCCCTGCATCGGCAGGCGGACTCTCAACCACTGCGCCACCAGGGAAGCCCAACCCCTGTGCTTTGGACTTCATTCCCTCCTGCCTCCTCTTCACCCTTGCTCTATCCCCCTTTTGGCCCCATATCTTCAACTTCTCCTTCTCTCCTTCTCCTTTTCCCTCCACATTCAAAGATTCTGAAGTCATTTCTACCCTAAAAATAAAAATAAATGAAAAACAAGCTCCCTAGGCTCCACATCTCCCCTCTAGCTGCTGGTCCCATTCTTCTTCCCTCTTTTCTTAAAAGAGTGTTTTTTACTCATTGCTTCCAATTCCTCATTTTTACCCACTCCTGCGTCTCTGCAATCCACCATAATCCCACCACACCACTGAAAGTGCTCTAGTCAAGGTCAAAAAGGACTAACATCCATGGTCACTACATCCAATGATGTAGATCTTACCTTATTTGACCTTCTGGCAGTATTGCTCCCTTCACAAAAATGCCACCTCCTTTTGATGCCAGTTCGCACATTTTCCTGGATCTCCACACACTTTGCTGGCTACTTGTACTCCATCTCTTTTTTGGAGGAAGGGCTTCTTTGTCTCATGATCATCCTTTAACCCAGTGGTTCTCAGAAATGTGAGCATGCATCCGCATCATCTGGAAGTCTTGTTAAAATACAGGCTCCTTGGGCTTCCCTGGTGGCGCAGTGATTGAGAGTCCGCCTGCCGATGCAGGGGACGCGGGTTCGTGCCCTGGGCTGGGAAGATCCCACATGCCGCGGAGCGGCTGGTCCCGTGAGCCATGGCCACTGAGCCTGCGCGTCTGGAGCGCCTGCGCGTCCAGAGCCTGTGCCCCGCAACGGGAGAGGCCACAACAGTGAGAGGCCCGTGTACGGAAAAAAAAAAAAAAAAATACAGGCTCCTGAGCCACACCCCCACAGAAGCTCTAATTCAATAGGTCTGGGGTGGGTCCTAAGAATTCACATCTCTACTAAGCTCCCAGGTGTTGCTGATGCTGCTGGTCCAGGGCCCACGCTTTGAAAACCACAGCTCGGAGGTGTTTGTCTTCAGCTCCTTTCTCTTTTCTACACCAGTGGCTTTTGACTCTGGTTGCACATTAATATCACCTGGGAAGCTTTAAAAAAATAAGAAGGCTTGGACACCCAGGCTGAGTTAATTAGAATAGCCAGGAAGGGAGCTCAGGCATTTGAAATAGCTGCCCGGGTGATCCTAATGTGTTGCTAGGGGTGAGAACCACATCACCCCTGGTGACTTCATCCACCAATATGGCTTCACTTACTCTCTAAACGCTAATGACTCATAAATTTCAGACTTTAGCCCAGACGTTGGTCCTGAGCATCAAAGCTGTATTTCCAATCACCTGCTAGACATCTACCCTCCAATAGCTCACAGAACCCTCACATTTACCATGGCCATTCTGGAACCCACTATTACCTACCTACTTCTTTGGGGTTTTCCATGTTCAGTGTTCACCCAGCTGTCCAAACTAGGAAACTGATGGTTAGAATTTACTCTTCCGCTCTCTGTTAGTTTCCTGTGTCTGGTGGAAATAAATTTCCACAACTTGGTGACTTAAAGCAACAGAATTTTTCTCCCACAGTTTGGATGCCAGAAGCCCAGAATCTGGTTTTGCTGGGCTGAAAGCAAGGTGCCTACAGGTTTGTGCTCCCTCTGGAGGCTTTAAGGAGAACCTGTTCCTTGACTATTCCAGCTTCTGGCCAGCATTCCTTGGCTTGTGGCCACATCACTCTAATCTCTGTCTCCATGGTCACACTGCCTTCTCTGTCTGTGTCAAATCTCCCTCTGCCTCTCACTCATAGGATGCTTGTGATTGCTTTTAGGACTCACTGGATAATCCAGGATAATCTCCCCATTTTAGGATCCTTAACTCAATCACACCTACAAGGTGCCTTTGCCCTATAAAGTAACATTTACGGGTTCCAGGGATTAGGACCTGGTATCGTTGGGGGCCAGTATTCAGCCTACTGCAAGCTCCTTCACCCCCATGCCTGCAACACAATTTAGTATCTAAATTCTGCCCATGCCACTTCCATAAGTATCTCTGGTGTCTTTGTACTTCCCTCCACCTCCATTGCTGTGTTCAAATCCAGGTCCCATCACCTCTTGCCTGAACTACACGGTAATCCCTTAAGTGAAGCTCTGTCTGCCCTCTTGCTACCCTCTAACTCCTTTTCCACAAGGCAGAGTAATTTGCCCCAGAAGGTGATGCTGTTCCCCTGCTTTACCATCTCCAGTGTCTTCCTATGATTTCTATGTAAAGCCCATTCTCTTGGTCCCTGCTTTGGGATTCCACCCTGGAATCCCACTGGACTTTTCTCCCTGCTTATCTGTGCCAGTCTCTGTGATCTTGGAGCCCTACTACACTC
>NW_006772915.1:55831-62071 GCF_000442215.2 Lipotes vexillifer | reverse complement strand
ACCCTCTTTCCTCTGCCTGGAACATCCTTCACACAGCCCCTATTGGGTCCTGGGATAGCTTTCCATGGCTACCTATGGTTCTTCAATCATAGACCTAGCGCAGGTCAGTTGTAACCAAGGTTTATTTTTCTGTTTCTCAACTAGACCGTAATCTTCAGCAAAGCCAGGCCTGATTTGGTATTGTTCTTCTCTTTCTCAGTGTCGAGCACAGTGCTGCCTCTGTAGGTATCAAACAGTGTTTATTGGATTAAATTCCCATGACCCTTCCCCGCCCATTGTGATTTAGGGTCTCAGGGACACCATCTGGACTATTTAGACATCACTATTACACAATGAAAAATCAGTTCCTATTCACAGAAGCCCCAGGTGCATGTTTCTTCACATCGTTGGTGGGTCTTACCTGTGTATTCCCTCTCCATCACATGGTTTTGGAAGAAAACAAACTGGCACGATGCTGGTTTTCTCTGATTGGCTGGAGAATGATCCCACAACAACTCTGAGCCCTGAATCTAGTTCCTACACTCATAATTCCAAGCCCTTGAGCTGGGCCAGACCCTATATAACACATAATCATGAACTTAAACAACATTGTACCTACAAGACCGAGGCTTTATGTTCCTGGTAGCTCCATGCCTGCTGCCTTTCCCGACACTAATGACTACATATAGGGAAGGGTCAGGGGCACGGATCAGATGATCTTTAATGACAAATGAATCCAGATAATTAGTGGGGGATCATGCCATGTCACTGATACTGCATAAAATACAGATAAAGAGCCCCAGGCATGGGAAAATTCCAGATGCCCTTACCTCTTGCCCAGCTTCTTTCCTCCTGTTCCACTGCCTTCTTCCAGATCTTTTAACTTAACCTCCCATTCCCAGCTCTTTGCCCTCTGCACTGATCTCAGAGTTTAGGATGTACCCTCTCCATCTTGCTGGCCTGGATATCTTATCAAGCACCTAACTCCTAGAAGTTCATTATCCTACCAGCCTGCCCTTCCCTAACCCCACAAAATGGGGATGGGGAAAGTGCATGCATGCATGCGTGCGTGCATGCGTGTTTGTGTGTGTGTGTGTTACAGAGCAGCATAAGGATTTTCCTCTTTGCTTTTGGTCTACAAGACTTCTCCCCCCTTTGGTCCCCTGACAAGACTGTCAGTGTAGGAGATCCTTTTCAGTGCCACTTCTTTGCTGGCGTCATTTCCCTACCTGTTCCTCCACTCCCCACCACATTTCAGGACTCTGGCTGCTACATGCTGTTCCTGCCCCTGGAATGCCATTCCCATCTTCTCTGCCTGCAAATTCCTGCCCATCCTTTGGGAATCAGCTCCAGTGCCCCTTGCTTTCTGAAGCCTCCCCATCGCTGCAGGCAGAAATAGACATCCCTCCTTCCTGTACTCACAACACCACCATTGAGCTCTATTAGAGCTCCTGCACCATTGTAGGCTAGGGGCTGTTGGCAGTTGTCTCCCTGACTCAAATGTGAGCTTGCTCAGCAGGTCTCTTTCGTCTCTGGATTGCCCATGTCTGGCCCGTGATTGGTGCTCAGCGTTTGTTACAATTATTCCTGGACCAAGAGGAGAAAAGTCCCCATCCAGCAACCCTTGCTCAGCCTTGGGCAAGTAGGGTAAGCGGCCCTCCCAGAGCCTCCCTCCCCACTCATCCTCCACCTGCTCCCACTTCTTTTGTGATTTAATTGGGATTTGGTGCTTCAGCCTCTTGGCTGGCGCCTTTAGAAAGAGAGTCATCAGCGGTGAAAGCTCGCCACATCGCTTCATACCTACAGGGCTTGCTGAAATGATGCCCGTGCCCCTGACTTCCTGGCCTCTCCAGCACTTGCGCCAAGTATGCAGGGACCACGCTATGTGTTGGATTGGAGGGCAAAGCTGTTTCGAGAAGTCCCCGCACCTGGCGGGGCATTATCTCGGTGGTGTTGGAGCTTAGGAAATTAATGGAAAGGGAGAGAAGGCACTGGGATCTCAGACTCCCAGTCGGGTCTTGGCGACCCCTGAAGCTGGCAGTATTAAGGAGCTAATGTGCTGACCGCGGAAGCTCAGCTGGTCTCCCGTCCTGTGCCCTGCGTTGCTTTTTCTTCAGCCGATGAGATGCTGGCAGAGATGCAGCAGGCACGCTGCTGCATATGCTAAGCATGGGCAGCTGTGCCAAGATTTGGAGGAACAGATGATTCCCTTGCAGCCCAAGAGGCTTAACCCATCCAGCTACCCTCACTGATTCAAATGGAAATCTAGAAGGAAACTGATGCTGTTGGTTACTAACCACATGCCAGGTACTTTATATTGTTTACTTCACTTAATCTGCCCAAAAACTCTGAGGCTTTTGCCTACCATCCCATCTGATAGAGGAGAAACCCAGGGCTCCTGAGGGTATGTCGCCTCTCACAGCCTGACCACCTCTTACCCTTCTACAAGCTGTGTCCTGCACAAGGGCTTTGGCCAAGTGATCAAATGGAGGCTGAAATCTAGCCACATTCTGGTTGTCAAACTCTCCAGAGCATGCCTTTCCCCAGAGACTGGCCACCAACCCTGCTTTGCAGCTAGGACTAGGGCTAAACTGGAGTTGGTTTAAATCCTCAATTGGCTATCCTGCCTCCCTGTATATTTCAGTCCTGAAAGCAAACCCCAAACTTAGGTGAGGGCAAAACAAACAGAAACCAGGGGAGACTCAGTTTTGCAAGGAACAAGGATCCATTGACCTAGTCCCTTTGCCATCTTTTGTTTTTGGGGGTGGGGTGGGTGTACGCGGGCCTCTCACTGTTGTGGCCTCTCCCGTTGCGGAGCACAGGCTCCGGACGCGCAGGCTCAGCGTTCATGGCTCATGGGCCCAGCCACTCCGCGGCATGTGGGATCTTCCCGGACCGGGGCACGAGCCCATGTCCCCTGCATCGGCAGGAGGACTCTCAACCACTGTGCCACCAGGAGAGCCCTCTCTGCCATCTTATTTCTTCTAATCATGACCTGATCATTTGTTTGTGAGTCCCACCCAGCTGCTTCTCATTTTTCAACATAAACTTCTTTGGGCTGCATTTGGGTAGGATAGGGAGACTGGGACACATGTCATTATATCATCTTTGCTTATTTTTTTAAAAGAGCAATCATTAATATTAATACACCTTCAATAACAGGGTTGTCTTGGGCATAAGGCAGCTAGTTTGATTGGTTTCCCCACAGCTGATACAGCTGGGGTTTGAAGGTCAGCATCTTCATGGGATTGCTATAAACAATACAGTTAAGCCTAGCTGAACACAACTCCAATGCTGGTTTGATTCCTGCCTTCTCACTGCCCCAGCCTCTGCCTCTGTCTCTACCTTCTCCAGCCCATCCTACAGACCTCTGACAGATAAGCCCTATAAATCAGTTCATTGCTTTTCTTCCCAGCTCAAAAGCTTTAAAGGGGTCCATTTTACTCAGAGGATGAAGTCCTAACTTCATCCTAAAGTGGTTCTCAGAGTGTGGTCCCCAGACCAGAAGCATCAATATCACCTGCCAACTTGTTAGAAATGCAAAATTTTAGGGCTTCACTCCAGATCTCCTGAATGAGAAACCCTGGAGGTGGGGTCCAGCAATCCAGCACTGGAACCACCCTTCAGGTATTTCTGATTCTAAAGTTTGAAATCCTGACCTCTTTGTTACCTTGCACTCCAACCAAATCTATCCTCTCCCTGCTCCTGGTCATGGGCTATTTAATCATCTTTTTTTTTTTAATTGAAGTATAGCTGATTTACAGTGTTGTGTTAATTTCTGCTGTACAGGAAAGTGATTTGGTTATATATATATACACACACACATATATATTCTTTTTTATATTCTTTTCCATTATGGTTTATCATAGGGTATTGAATGGAGAGTTCCCTGTGCTATACAGTAGGACCTTGTTTATCCATTCTATATATAAGAGTTTGCATCTGTATTTAATCATCTTCATCTCTGCTCTTATGATGCTCACTGGTGATAGCAGCAGCTGGTTTTTTCCCCAGCCTCCATCCTCCTCCCCTTTATTGCCAATAGACCTGTATTATGGAGACACCGTTGTGCTTTGCTAACAACATTTCCTTTGCAAGTAGGTGTAATCATAGAATTAAATTCTAGCTAATGATTTTAAGCGGAAGTTTAGAGGGAGGGACCTCTGAGAAGGAAGGACAGCTGGGGTAAGCCCCTTTTTGTCTTTCCACTTTTTCCTCTTCCTCCTAACTGCTACCTGGAATATGGATAGAATGGCTGGAACTGTAGTAGCCTTCTAGGACCTTTGGGGGGAAACCTTGACAGGAAAGCTACACATGGCCAAGCAGAAAGGTAGAAAAAGCAAGGGTCCTTTGAAGCCACAATGTCAGCCCTGGAATATAATCTCTGAACTTCACAGGAGAGAGGAAATCTCTGTGTGTAGAAGCCATGAAAGTTAGATTTCTGTTGATAACAACCAAAAGCAATTTCTAACATAAAATGCCTTCCAAATTTCTCTTTATTTATGCATATCCAACCTGTTCTTTAAGGCCTGGTTTGTTTCACACCCTATTAAGTTAGCAAACACTGGGGAGCATCTTCTCTGTGCCAGGCCCTGAGTAGGTCCTGGGAATGACAGGTGAGCACAGCCTCACCCATGCTGATGTGATTGAGGACTCGTGTCTCTCCCTTGCAGTCCATGAGCCTGTCTGCCATTGAAGGGCAGAGCCTCTGGCTCATTCATCTTTGGCTATTAACCCTTAATGTGGAGGCTGATGACTGGGAGGGGCCTAGTAAAGGTTTGTGACATGAAAGAGTGACTGCGTGGACTCCTCTAGAAGCTTCACCTGAGTTCTCTGGTCCACGTTGATCAAAAGGGAAGTGACCTTTACCAAGCACATACTTTATGCCAGGTTAGGCAATTTTTTCCACACATGATTTCACTACTTCCTCCCAGCCACCCAGCAACATTTGAGTTATCATCCTCATGTACATTTGGGGAAATTCAGTCTTGTTGAGATAAAAATGATTTGCAGGCTCATTGTAGCTCAGCTGGTAGCTGATAGAAATGGGATTGATACCCTACTGGGATGTTTTCGGTTGTAAGAAAGAGAAACTCCAATTTAAACTGGCTGAAATGATAAAGGGAATTGATTGACTTACAAAGCCCAAAACCTTCAGATGTAGGGATGGCTTTAGGCAAGAGGAGTTCTAAAAGGTTCCTTCTGTCACAATCCACAAAATTCCTGAAGTTCGCTTGATTGAATTAACTTGGGTTCCTTGCCCACTCCTGAACCATTTGTGGGGTTGATGAAGATGCAATATCTTAGGCTTACATGAATATTTTTGGCTTCCAGGCAAGTGTACAAATAGAGACTTCTAGGCAATAGCCCCCCACCCTGCCCTTTGCTCTTCCATCCCATGCTCCATGCACATGTTGAAGGGCTTTATACACATGCATGTGGATACCCCTGCCCTCATGTTCAAGCTCCACACCTGGCCTAGGCGTGGGCCCACTGGCAGCATTATCTGCTTCTGGGAGGACAGAAATGGCCCAGGAAGTGGAGCCCTGATACCAAGGGCCTGCTCTATAAGGGGAGCTGTAGGCTCCTTGTGGGTCTGTCCGCCCAGTCCCCCAGACTCTCACATTATAGTAAAATGCATGCTTGAAACGGGGTCAAAGCTGGGTACTCTGAAGTGTGTGGCCCAAGGCAGGAGTTGTGTTGTCTAATTGCAGTTCTGGATACAATGATTAACCTCAGCTAGTGGGGCCCATCTCCAGAGCTGGAAGTAACATCATACCCACTTCAAACCCCAGGCCTCCAGAGTAAAGTGGAGTATGGCTTGGGAGGGTTGTGATGGGAATGGATGCTGAATGGGCAACCACCAGCTAACCCTACAGGGCTAAACCATGATGCCCGTTAGCCAGAACTTGCAGGCAGGACCCATGTTTTGTTCACCACTGAATTCCCATCACTAGTTGCAGAATCTGGCCCAGTGTAAGTGCTCAATATATATTTATGAACTGCTGAATGAATGAATAAGAAAGGCTTCCTCTTATCCCCATCACTCATAGTTTCCATCATATGTATCTTTCACATAGTCTAAATCTTTTTCCTTTTGGCCATTTCAGGTAAACTCTCTAGTTCACCCAGGTCGAGCCCCTGAGACTCCATTCTAAGATAGGGGCTGCAGGTGGGCCTGGTGTGGTTCCTTCCCTCAAAAGAAGTGGCATCGGGCTTCCCTGGTGGTGCAGTGGTTGAGAGTCCGCCTGCCGATGCAGG
>NW_006772915.1:27744-55178 GCF_000442215.2 Lipotes vexillifer | reverse complement strand
AAAAAAAAAAAAAAAAAAAAAAAAAAAGAAGTGGCATCAATCAAAGCAGGACACATAGTTCAGAGGGAAGCTCAATCAGTGACTAAAGAGCACCGTGTCTTCCATACAGCCCAGGACCTCCAAGACAGAGTGTAAATGAGGGTGGGGTGCACATTCTTCAGCCAGTTTTCTAGACTTTCAGATGCTGACATTAGAATTTGATCACACCAGATGTGTAATTTGGCCAGGCACCATGAAGCACTTTGCTTTTGTCTAATTTACCATTATCAATGGTCATCCATAGAAATGACTACACTTTGATGCTCAAAGTAGCTGGCCCTGTCTTCACTCCTGTCTCCACAATCAACAAGGGTCTGCCCTGTGCTCCTCACACACCGGCTCCCAGCAGCACCTTTTCTGAAAGGGAATTTTCCTGTCTCTGTGATGAGAACAAAATGTACATTACCTCCTACTTCCCAGAGATAGCACCACATTTTCTGAGACATGAGTTTTGACCTGTGGTAAAAGCCATCTTCAGATGGCGGCCTGTCCCTGGACAGCTGGGTCCAGGGCTCCCTTGAAACAATTGTATAAAACACACCAAATGTGAGGCTGCTCTATAGATAAACTCAATCTGGTTCTTTTAATCCTTTCAGTCAGTGATTTGAATCAGCTCATGCCTAACCCTGGAGAGTGTGATGTGACCCCCATATCCCAAAGTCCCCAAATAGGTTCCAGGGGCTGACAGAACCCATATTTCACTTAACTTGTTCTTGACTTGAGTCCCCTCCCTATTCATTCCACCCACCAGTTCCTCCTGAATCAGAAGATTGGTCTAAATTCTCTGAGGTATTTCTTGGAGGACTATATGTACAAGAACTACATTCCAAAAAGTTCCCTCTGAGTGACTGGTCCATAGCAAGTTCTGAAAAAACAGTAGCAAGCCTCATGGGACCATAAATTCATGTTTACAATATTGTCTCTTATCTCTGCAGCCCCAGCACTGGGTGGGTATTATCAGCCTGTAATTAGTAAGGAATGATTGATTGATTGAGTCAATGAATGAATAAATTCACTGTCCCTGGATTCAACAGGTATAACCCAACTCACTCTTCCCCCAAGGTTAAATTCTTCCTTATACTGTAGCATACCCAGATGGCACAGTAATAGCTACAGTCTCCCACAGTTCAGGATGTCTCAGCCTCAGAGAACTGTCAGTCCTGACATATTCAATATTGTCTGGTTCATGGGATTTATCTGTTACAGGCCCTGGTACAGAAAAAAGCACTGTGAGCTGAACTGGCATGCCTAATGTGCAGTTGTATGCAGTCCTGGTCTTTACTCTAGTTCTCATCATTGCTACAGTGGCCAGAGCTGACTAGCAAAAGAGGCGATAAAAGTGAGTATCCAGAAAGTCAAGGCCTGATTTAAACCTTGTGTTTAGAACAAATGTTCTCTAATTTACATTGAGACCCTGATAACAAAATGACATTTACAGTTTCCGGTGTCAAAAATGAAGGGGAAAAGAAATCAAATCTCAGATGCCAGGTCTTACCAGTAAAGGATGTAACCCATACAAAGTACAAATGACTATTTGACAGACTTCTGATTAATGGCTGGGACATGGTTACCTGGTGTTTTAAAATTGACAGGACCTGAAGAAGAAGCTGAGGAAATTATTAGAGAAATACCATTCTCAGATTTAGATGCCGTCTGAACAGATGTTTGTAGGTTGAATAATAGTTCCTCAAATATGTTCATGTCTTAATCCCTGAAACCTGTGAATATTACCTTACTTGGCAAAAGGGACTTCGTAGTTGTGATCAGGTTAAAAATCTTGAGATGGGGAGATTATCCTGGATTATCTAGGTAGAACTGATACAATCAGCATGGTTCTTATAAGAGCGATGCAGAAAGAACCAGAGTCAGAAGAGAAGGTGGTATAATGATGCAAGCAGTGATTGGAGTGATGTGCTTTGGAGATGGAGGAAGAGGCCACAAGCCAAGGAATCCAGGTGGCAACTAGACACTGAAAAGGGCAAGGAAATAGATTTTCCTCTTAGAGCCTCCATGAGCAACCAGCCCTGCAGATACCTGGATTTTAGTGCAGGAAGACTGATTTCAGGCTTCTGACCTCCAGAACTGTAAGAGAATAAATTTGTATTATTTTAAATTCACTAAGTCTATGGTAACTTGTTACAGCAGCAATAGGAAACTAATACAGATATCAACCATCAACCCTGAATTTATGACTAATCTTATAATGAGTAATTTGTTGTGTGTCTAACCTCCTACCAATGGAGGATTTACCGGTGAGGAAGGTTCATGTGGCCTCACAGTGACTTGCTATAGAACACTTTAATGATTTGTCATGAAGTATGAAGGGATTGGAGGAGGGGGGAATCCCACATTACCAGTTTGAAAAGTCATTTTGCATTCCAGTTACTTGAGGAAATGAATCTGAGATTTGGTGGAGTGATAGCCAAGAGTAGCTTCTGCTTCCAAAGAACAGGTTAGGAAATAGAAATGTGTTCTACAGAAAACTATTTTCTCATGTTGGGCCTTTCTAAACTGTTCACCACAGACCTTTCAAGATGTCATTTTAAGTCTCCATAACTCAGTTTTCCTAGAGTGGTTAAATGTATGGACTAGAGTCAAGTTGCCAGCAGTGCTGAAGGCTCCCTTGAGATTGTGAGCATAACTTTAATGTCAGGCAAGTCTGCTGTTTGTTTCTCTCCAGCTACATTCAGCTTTTCCAAGGCAAACATGAGGTATATAAGCAGGATTAAAATTTTATTAGGCAAGTGCAGTGGCAGAAAGAGAGGAAGGGGGTTGAGGATGTGTAAAAGAGTGTTACTAGTGATGGACCATGGATTTAAGTCAAGAAAGGAGAGCAAGAACTTGATGGAGTAGTGGATAGTAAGAGATTGATAGGCTCAAGGGGTTGGAGGTCCTCGTGGGACCAAGGAATGGTTGGAATCAAACCACTAGAAGGAGTAATGGTGGTGGTGGGTAATTACACATAAAATACAATCTAGACCATGATGTGTCTCCCAACTTCCTCTCCAAACTCTACCTCAGCCTGCACTGTAACTTATTCCTTAGCTCAGCCACACCAGCCTTTACTCTTCCTTGAACCTGCTCAACCTCCTCCAACCATCCCCCCCATTCTCTTTTGCCCTCCCTGTTCTGTCTGCCTGGAAAGCTCTTCCCCAGAAGGATCCTGTGGCTGGCTCCATCTCATGATCCAAGCCTTCCCTGATCTCCATGTAAAATCGGGACCCACTCCATCCCTCACTGAGATTACTCTTGATCATATCATTCACGTAATACTTACCTAAACCTGAAGTTATTACATTTATTTGTTGACTTGTTTACTGTCAACCTGCCCCTCCCATCTAGAAGGTGAACTGCATGAGAGCAGTGACCTTGTGTGTCTTGTTCTCTGCTAACTCTCAGCACCCAGAACAGTGCCTGGCACAGGAAAGGAACCTAAGAAAGTAAGGATAAATGGACAAAGGCATGAATAAATGGATTTTTGTAAACAAAATTTTCCTTCATTAACCTTAAAAATTGTTTAAAACAGTTAAAGCAATTTAACCTAAAAAATTGTTAATCTGCAGACGTTTTTTTTCCCCAAACAAGTTCAGTATTTCTGTCAAAATCCTTGGAAACCCTTTCTAGTAGGGGCAGCAGTTCTCAAGTGGGGGCATTTTTGTCCTCCAAAGACATTTGGCGATGTCTGCTGACATTTTTATTGTCCAGTGTACTATTGGTATCTAGTGGGTGGAGATTGATGCCAAAAACTCAGCCTCTGTGCACCAGTGCTGAATCAAATCTTGGAGGCAGAGATTTGTGTGAAGTAGAAAAGAATAGCTTTATTGCTTTGCCAGGCAAAGGGGGACACAGCAGGCTCATGCTCCTCAAAACTGTGTGTCCCAACCCAGGAGAATTTGGTGAGGAGCTTTATAGCAATGGTTCAAGGGTGGGTTTGCTGTTAAGGATTAGGGTGTGTGTAGGGTCTGCATTCCTTAAACCTGGCCTCAGGTGGCCTCTTGCTGTGGTTATCAGATGGTGATCTTCTCTGGAATGAAGAATGCTAACTTCTTCCATTTGTTGAGGGTTTTAGTTCTGTAAAAAGCTCAAAGATAATTTTATGTGAATCCCTTGAGGCAGAACAAGGACCCTGCCCCAAGGCTGCATTATTGTTTCTTGGCTGCTCCTCCCTTGTCTCTGCATCCCCTCCCTTCCCTGATTAGCAACTGTTGAAATCTGCCCTTTGGAACTCAGGAAGGTCATGGAGGCTGGAGTCTGTTCCCTACAAACAAGCAGCGGGGGACACAGAAAGGCTTCTGTGCCCAGGAGCCCCACAGGGTCCTACTCGGTTTCAAGAGCATGGATGCTGTTAAATATCCTACAGAATAGGACAGCTCACTCCCCACAGTAAATTATCTGGCCCCAAATGTCAGTAGTATCAAGGCTGAGAACCCTGCTAGGAACGAAGAGTAATCACCCTGTGAGAATTGCTGGCCAGACCAAACCCTGTGAGAAACTTTGTAACTCCCCAGTGCCCTGGAGAAGTGTCACTGTCCGGTGAGGTTGAAACTCCCCCATAGGCTCTGCCAGTGCACTGTGTCTCTCCAGTGAGATGTTGTGAGAGAGCCACTGGATTGGTACTAGCCAAGATAAACAATCCAGAAACTTCACACACTTCTTCCAGGAAAGAATAAAACCAAGAGGGTAGACCTGCATTTGTAACTGGTTGTCATTTGCCAACTGGGGCCTGGGCAGCCTTGAAATGGACATACAATTATGTGAAAGTGAAAGCACACATTGCAGGCCTGTACGGTCCCAGCACTGACGGTTTCTCAACTCCCAAAGCCCTTCCTATTCATCAGGAGAAACGCCATTTGCAAAACATTTATTCAAGGCTTAATTACCAATAAATCCTCCCATGAAGCCACTCCATTGAAAGCTGCACAATAGCTTGGCTTGGTAATCAATGCCCCATTCATGCGCTAATGAGTGGAATCAAATGGGCGTTAAGAGGTGTAGTGAGCAGACCCAGGGACCAGAGAGACTCCATCTCCCTTTTTCCTGTAGGGCTCGTCTCTAATTAGGGCCCTGTTCACATGCTAATCAGTGCTGGGATCCTTGGAAGTTGGGGACAGCATTCCCCTGAGGCACCTGTGCTCCCATGTAGGCAGGTGCACTAGTCCCTGTGAATTTCCTCCAGCCTGAAACATCAGCCCTGCTTCCAACCAGTTGGTGTCTTGAGCCCTGTTTTTAAATAAGTTGGGGTTATCCCTGAGCTGACCTCCACCCATACATGCATATCATCACGCAGCAGATCCAGGGACTGGGTGCTGCTCTACATGCATTGTTCTATTTAACCCTTATCACAAATATAGCACATGATTTTATCATTATTATCCTGATAATAGAGATAAGAAAACTGAGGTTTCCTGACTTTTTCCAAATCATATAGATAATAATCAGAATGATCTCCGACTCACCAGTGAATTAAATGTTTATTTTATGCACATGTGTGCCAGGTACTAGAAATACAGTCCAATGAGGAAGACAGATACAAAAGCAGATAATTAGCACGCCACACATGGGGGCTCATGAGGGGGGCCTGCTCCACTACAAAACCCAAAGTCTTTCTCCCCTGCGTTGAGTTATCCCTCATTGGTAATCCAGGTAAGGGACTGTGGTGACTTGGACCAGTGTGTAAATGGTGAGAAGCCATCAGATTCTTGTAAGGAACAATTAATTCCTATAATTTTAAACTTACTCTAGATAAAGGCATTAGGAGGAAAGAAATTTACAGTTTCATTTCATTTGTGAACGTAGATGTACAAAATATTACATGAAATATTAGCAAACTGAAACTAACAGGATATTTAAAAATAATATACATGGAATTCCTTGTGGATTAAATAAGAAAAATAGCAACCACAATAGAAAAATAGTCAAAGCATACAGAGAACAAACGTATGGATACCAAGGGAGAAAGCGGGGGGGTGGGGGTGGTGGGATGAATTGGGAGACTGGGATTAACATATATATACTATTGATACTATGTATAAAAGAGATAACTAATGAGAACGTACTGTATAGCACAGGGAACTCTACCCAATGCTCTGTGTTGACCTAAATTGGAAAGAAATCCAAAAAAGAGGGGATATATGTATATGTATAGATGATTCACTTTGCTTACAGCAGAAACTAACACAACACTGTAAAGCAACTATACTCCAATGAAAAGTAATTAAAAAAAGAAAAATAGTCAAAGCATGTGAACATGTAATTTATGGAAGCAGAAACGAAATGTACCTGAGGAGGTGCTTAAAGTTATTAATAATCAAAGAAAGACAAATTACAAAATAATATACCACTTTCTATCTAGTAGATTGGCAAAATTAGAAAGCTGGATAATGCCAAGTGTTGGTGGGGATTTGGAGATGCACACCCTTAGGCACTGTTGCCAGGAGGGCAGATGGTGTGCTGGTCTGTAGAACACAGCTGGTGCTCATCTCTTAACTGAGTCCAATTAAGTAGATGTACACTGAATGACTCAGCAATTTTATCCCTCTCTATCTGCAGTCTGAAGAAATACTTACACAGCTCCCCAAGGGACATATACAATACTTCGGTGCAGCATTGGTTGCGGTGCCAGGAATTCAGAGACCATCTGGGTACCTATCATCTGGAGATTGGATAGATAAACGTGGGGAGTGCACAGAGCAGAGCAGGGAGCAAAAGTTTAGAGACAAAAGATTAATTGTAGCCATAGCAACATGAATGAACTTGAAAAAAAATTGTAATTAGTGAGAAAGGTAAGAAGCAGAATGAAATATATAACATTTATGAGAAACTTCAAATACATGCATAAAAAACAACACCATTTTGCAAGAACACATACAAACAGAAGCACGTAAGTGCATATGTTTTCCATTCTGGGAAGGGGACCAGGAGTAGGGTGTACAGTCAAGGTTCCAGTGAGAAACAGATGGCAAACCCAAATTAAGATAATTCAAGGTAGATTTGTTTACAAAGGTGTGGGTGGGGGTAGGGAAACCACAAGACGTAGTACAGAAACCCAGAGCTATTATTTTAACCTAGCCTGAAGGGAATGGTTAGTGGAACTTAAAGGGAGAAGACTTGTAAAGAGAGAGTTGCCAGGAAATCAGCAGTGGCTTTTCAGCTGCTGAGGGACCCAGCTAGGCCTAAATGACCCCAAGGAAAGGAATCAGAGATACATTCCCTTGACTTCACTCTCCTACCTCCCTTATACTCCCTAGAGCTCCCCACTGGTCTACTCAACAGAGAGCCAAAGGGCAAGGGAGGCCACTGATGTCATCCATTCAAGTCTGTCTCTTGGACAGAAAGAAGAGTGAAGATGTGTGTGAAAAGAATGGGTCTGGAAAGACAAATGGCAGCTATGTGGCTCGTGAGCTCTGAGGAGAAAGGGAGCTCATCAATAAAACAAATAAACATAAACATGGAAGAGGGTGGGCCTTGAAAGAGAAAAGCAAATAAAGACATTTCCCTTTCTAGGAGTAACCCAGGGGTCAGCTGTAAAGGACACGAAAAATATTTTTCACCACATTCCTCATATCCTACATTGTGTATGTGTGTGTGTAACACAGGCAAATTTGTTTTGTCTGTTCACATTTGTGATACTTATTATAAAGTTGGTGAGTTAGCACACAAATTAAAGTACCAATGGTCTCCAATAAAAGTAAAATTTGGAAACATAACCTTTGAATATGCAAGTTTTTGTTAGACTGAGAAACAGTTAAGTATACAGAATTTCTGAATCAAACTTTTATGGAATCCTTGCAGACCTTGAAGCATCCCCATAGGACCCTAGTGCTTTAAGGCCAGAGCTTAAAAATTACTTTCTTGAAAGAATGCATGGCTCTCTGTGATTATCTAACCCAAGTCATCAATCTCCATAATGTGTCCTCTCTTCCAGCTTCTGCCTTTGATTAATCCACATTTCTTCTAGTTTCTTTTATTACAGAGTATTAATGTTTAAAATACCATAGTCTATAAGAGTGCAATTAAGTGACCTCTGGAAAATTCCATTCCTTCCTCCACTTGAATAATGAATCTTCAGAGAATGACTTGACCATAGTGTGAGCAGAGGAGAGGCTTTTTTTCCTACTTTGTACCACAGTTGGAAGTTAGAAGTGTCTGTTGTATGAAACACAGAAATTTGCTAAGTGAACCACAGTGAAATCTAGGCTTTGCGATCAGGAGTGACTCTCCCTGGGATCTGAAACAATGGTGAGGAGCCCCAAGGTAAGAAGGATTCCACCACGATGTTCCCTCAGACACTGGAGGGTGGGCACAGTGCTCAGTAAAATCAATAGATTGAAAAGTCTAGAGTCTGGCTTTGTTCATGGCTAGAGTTCGGCAGCAGACCAGTAAATGGTTCAGACAAACCAAATACACTGACTGAATATTCCGTGAAGAGGAAAAGATGGTCCTGAGGCCTGGAAACCATACCACACAGGTCTCAAGAGGAGTGATGGCTTTGCAAAGGGATGCCAGGTAGACCAGTAGTCCAGAGCTGGGCATTTTTGGAAGCAAACAGAGTAGGCTTTAGGGACAGAGCTACTCTGGACAGATTACGTGTAAGAAATTCTAGGACTTCTGAGGCTAGAACTGCAAGCCCGGGGCCCAAATAAAGATGGAAAGCAGGTTTTGGAGAAACCTGCTTCACACTAGATTTGAATGAGCACCACTGCTGGATATTGGGAGAGTTGAGAAATCTGCGCTGAGGAAAGATTTTCCTTGCTCACAAATCTATCCAGCTCACTTGATTGATTCATGGTTTCTGTAATTTTGTTTTCTACATTCTTTCCCCCCCCCCAATCTTTGTAACTCTTAAAGTTTGTGTCTTTTTACCATAAGATGGGTATGGACAGGGAGGTGGAAAATCCCAGGGATCCTGCTGGTATGGTTATGGAAGGTACAATGGCAAGGAACCCAGGAAGATCTTGGAGTCTGGGGCTCTGAGAGCAAAAGGGCAAAGTTGAGTCTGACTGTGGAGGCAGTCAGGATCCTGAGAAGATACCACAGCTCATCCCCAAAGGGAAAGTAGGGTCCTTAGAAGGAATGCCCAAGCCTCCCCTAGCTGGTCCTGGCTTTTCTGGTTCTGCTCACTCACCAAGAGCAGCTTAATCTGACAGTTAAGTGCACATGTTGTATTCAGTGGAACCCTGGCTGTGAAATATTCGTGGGTCTTAACTTTGTCAAGGAGGTGGAGTTTCTGGAAGTCATAGCATACCTTGTGAGAATCATGGAATATTCAAATATTTGCAGTAAATTTCTTGTGGGAAAAGCTCATGTCTGTATTGTGCCATTAAATCTAGCACAGTGCCTGGCACCTAGTACATGACGAATAAATGTTTGTGGAAAGAAGGAGGAAAAGAAAGAAGGAAGGGATGGAGGGAGAGAGAGTGGGAGGAAGGAGAGGACAGGTAATCAATTTAGCCAGAGGAAACATTCTCCAGATGTTATTTTCTAATCATATTTTAGAGATTTTCCTTTATTCACTCTTATGTTTAATCATCATATTAATTTATCAATACTTGCTAGCAAAAAAGTTGGCAGCAGGGAGGCAAAATCTCAAGAAAAATTTTGGAAGGACAAATATAAAATGGAGTAAATTCCAAGTTCCTCTGCAAATTAGGAGAAGGTAGACTTTTATCACTTCATTTTTAGTAGTGGTCCCTTTTGACATAAGTCAAAACTGAGTGTTTTGTGGGCAAAGTTGGAGAACTGCTGCTCTAGTGGATAACTTGACAAGTGCGTGATGCCACGGCTCAGTTTAAATCCACAGATATTTACTCAGTACCCGTGCTGTGTAAGGGAGTGGTTGGAGGAGGTCAGTGAGAGGATGTGACCATCCACTGACCTGTCAGCTGCACCAGGGCAATGGGAGGCTCCTCGCCCCCTCCCCTGTCCTTGGAATGTATGCTCTGACCACTGTTCCCACAGTGGGAGCTGTTTCAAGGACACAGCCTAGAGACAGTAGGGTGGTGTTGAGACCATCTAGAAGGTATAAGTGACTGATCCCCATTAAGGCCTCTATATACACTTTAAGATTCTGCGGGGTGAATGTGGAGACCTGCTCATTTTGTGGAAACCAAAACAAGTCTCATAAGTAAGTTCCCTTGTGTTGGGCTGCACCCCGCAGGCCTACAAGCCTGCAGTCTCAAGACCAAAGAAAGGGCCGGGAGTCAGCGATGGAGACATCAATGGTTTATTGGACAGGGGTATCTTATACAAAAGGTCCTGGGGTGACACCCCACCATGCGTGGCAGACAGGACATGGCAGCAGTCTTTACTGCTTGAGGGATAAGGAGGCTACCATTTATAGGGGAGATTGACATCAGGTGGGCTCATCATTTACAGGGACTACTTAAGCCCTATAATTAAGAGGATTGGATAGTCATGTGGGTGAAGCAGGGGCTGGTCGAACAGGGGATGTACAGAGAGCAAAAAAAACAGCCATTTTGAATAGCCTAACCACACATCTTGCTTGTTAAATCTGCCACCTACCAATTTGGAGTGGTCTGCCTCTTTTTTCAGTCTCTCCTTGCCCTCTGTGTATGGGCAAGGAGAGACCGAAGAAATCAACAGGAGTTGTCTTGCTAGAGGTATGGGATTAATACTTTCCTTCCAAGAATAAGTCTAGAAGTGGAAGGCAGCATATGATTATTCTGGAGTTACATAGCATCCATCAGTTTTTCCATTTTTCCTTCCCTTCCTCCCTCCCTCTCTTCCCTCCTTCCTCCCCCCTTCTTCCCTCCTTTCCTCCCTTCCTTCCTTCCTTCCTTCCTCCCTTCTATCCAATCATCCAGTCATTCATTTATTTAGTCATTCAATAGCAACTTATTTAGTTACAAGCATAATGCTGAGCTCCGGGATACAAATAATAATTAACCTGAACAAAGTAGGTGAAAGCTTGAGGCGATTCCAGAACAAGTGTACTCAATCTTGGCAGCACGTAGGAATCACCTGGGAAGCTTTAAAAGCGCTGATGTCTGGATTCCACCCCTAGGCGTTCTGATTTAGTTGCGGGGAGGGGGTGAAGCCTGGGTATCACCTCCCATTTGAATGCTCTCCATTTGATTCTAATGTGCAGCCAAGGTTGAGACCCACTGCTTCAGTAGGATGAGTTTGAGTTTGCTCGACAGATAAGGGGAGGGAAGATCGTCCAGGGATAAACATACACAGAGGCACAAGAAACACCCTAGAGCAAGTTGCCTTCAAGGGATAACAAAGAGTAGACATAGATGGAGAAGAAAGGATGAGCTGGGGCACAGGAGAGAGGGACTGGGCTTCTGTAATAGGTGAGAACAAGGTGCGGTGGGAGAGAGCTTGGGGTGGTTAATCCTCTAAGACGTGAGGATTTGGGAAGCCTTCTTAGAGAAGGCTGGAGCTAACTTCCTCCCTTGAAGGACAGCTAGGACTTGACAGGTGGAGATGGGATGAAGTCTCTCCAGGTGGAAAAGGCAGAACAACTGGGATAAAGTTGTGATATGTCTAGTGGAGGTGGAGCCTGGAGTTCCCAGGCCAGAGAGAGGGAGTGACATGGTGAAAGAAGATTAAAGTTAGGTCACAGGCTGAGGATTTTGGATTTTACCCTTAAGACGATGGACAGGATAGCTAGTGGGAAGCAGCCCCATAGCACAGGGAGATCAGCTCCGTGCTTTGTGTCCCCCTAGAGAGGTGGGATAGGGTGGGAGAACAGCAGAAACTAACACAACATTGTAAAGCAATTATACTCCAATAAAGATGTTAAAAAAGAAATAAATTAAAATTTAAAAAAAGTACAATGGACAGCCATGGAGCGTTAGTCTTTGGAAGAGGGGAACGCCAAGATGAAGTTTGAGATTTAGAACTCTGAGGCAGCGCGGGAGGAAGGCTGGCAGGTGGGAGAACCTGAAATGAGGCTAATGGATAATTTCTAGGCAGTAGACTTTGTGTGTCTCCAACGTGGTTAATGGGCACATTATTTTAGTCTAAATGAGCGAGAGACATTTTCTTACCCTTTAAAACTCAGAAACTGATTTAAGTGAGGAGTCATTTCAAAGATCAGTTTTGAAATTGTTGTTAGTAGAAAGCAGCTTGTGGAGTAGAGATGAGGGCGATAGAGTAGAAACAGGATTGGGTTTTTATGAAAAATCCTGTTGCCTGAAGAAATGGAGCAATTAACAGAGGATGAGCCCTATCATTTCTGTGTTACCTGTTCCAGGAAGGCGGGGCCTCCAGAACCCACCTGTGCCCCTGCTGCTCAGTCCCTTTTGGGGCTGGGCATTGAGCAGACACCCCCAAACAGCTACCTGATCCCCCACAAATATCTCAAAATGGAAAACAAGAACCTTTACAGATGGGACAATTTAGAGGAAGAACAAAGGGGAAATGGGTCAGCCCTACCCCTGGGTCTGCGGGCACTGAGACCCCGTACCTGCAGATTAAGTCTTGCTTCTTCCTGAGCCATTCTGAGCAGGAAAGGGGCCCTTCAAAAATGTACACCCAAGTGGTGGGGACAGTGTCTGGAATTTAGCTGGTGAGAGCAGGGCTGACATTTTCTAGAAGGCACCTGTACAGATAAACTAGCTGCTAAAATCCTGAAATGCTTTCTTAGCAATTGGAAAATTGTGTCTGCTGCCTAAATGCCCTTGAATTGCTTGGTTGCCTCACCCCCTTCCCTGGGCTCCCTTTGGACACCAGAGCTCTCCGTCGTCCAGGAACTAAATGATCAGTGGTCCTGGCACAGCAGGGGCTCCATGCTCCTAGTCTAGAATGTTACTTGTTCAGGTGCCTCACCTTACTGGTTGTGCACTATTTTGAGTATCACCCTAGGTGTGTGAGTCCAGGTATCTTTGGTTTTGCTCTCTAGTTCCTAGCTGGATGGGAGCTGTCTTTGAAGCCATGTTCTGACCCATGCCCAGCTTTCCCCTGGGAACCTGTGCTCTGCCCCATTCCCCACATCCCATCCTGGATCCCTGACTGCTGACTAGGATCTTGCTTTGAGTTTAGTGGACCACCCTTCTCCAGCATCACTGCCAGATACATCTACTATGTACATACACCAGTTCTGTGTTGTCACAGATCTAAAGTGTGGCAGGGGCCTCATTAGCACTGCCTCAGAGCTCCTTCCTTCCCCAGGTCTCCTGGTTGACTCCGCATCCAGGCCCTGCCTAAAATTTCCGCATGCCCCAGCAGTCAAGTGCCTCTGAGTGAGGACAAACGCCGTGTCCTACAGGGTGGTCTCAGGTCTCTGCAGATCCTCCCTTAGTGTCGAGGACTGACCCTTTGCTCGAGGTGGTTGGTGAAAATGGGAGAGGCTAAGGTTAGAGCCAAGGCCTTGGGTGGCTTATGTTGTCTTTATTATGGTCCAGGCATGATTGTTAGCCCTTTGTAATTTAGTCCTCCTAACATTCCTATGATGTAGGTACTACTATTCCTATTTTACTCATGAGAAAACTGAGACACAGCGGGGTTCAGTAAATAGCCCCAAAACAAACTATTAAATGGTGGAGCCAGAATTTGAACCCAGTTAGTTTTTAGAGTCAATGCTCTGAACTATTATGATTGGCTGGTTGCCACCAATATAAATTGGATTTCTGAGAAAGTCTGTGCTTTCCTGAGATGGCTTCTTTTCTTCTTCTGGCCAGTAATGCCGATGGGAGGTGTGAGGTACAGCCATCATCTTACGGCCTTGAGGTGACAAGTGCAAGGAGTGAAAGCCACACAATATGGATGATGAAGCCTGGGACAGTGATAACACCATGGGCTGCTGTGCCACTTCACACAGCCTCCCCTGGGCTCTTTGTTATGGGGGAAAATAATTCTATTTGGTTAAGCCATTGTGGTTGGGTTTCTGTAGCTGAATGAAGAATCCTAATTGGTGTACTAGCCCCAGCCTCTGGCAAGGAGGGCTGTTTATGGGCTCACTTATAACAGAAGCTTTTTCAGGACACAGCCTGCTTCAGGCTCATGTCCATATGGCTGGGAAGTGGCCCCTTAAGTGACCCAGCTGCAGCACCGCTTGTCCACACAGTGAGCTGAGAGGCTTCAGGCATCATCACAGCCTTTCCCGAGCTCACTCCCCCCTAGGTGTCAGTGATGGTGATGGAGAGGCTCACTCAGACCTCTCTGATATGGGCAGGAAGATTCCAGCTCCACTCTCTCTGCCTCCCTGGCTGTGAACGGAGGAGGAGAATTGTATGGAATATGCCGAGGGCCCATTTGAGCAAGATGTAGACGACCAGAGAAGACTCGGGAACATTGGCCCTGCAGAACCTTGGCTGGGAAAATAGAATAGCTTCAAACTGTGTCTCCTAGTTGCCTAGTGTGATGCTTAGCATATAGTGCTGCTCAGTATATTTTATTCATTCATTTTTAAACATTTCATGGTGGAGGAGGGGGAAGGGCATTCATACATGGGCATGCTAAACAAAACAAAGAGCACAAAAAATGAAAGTATAAAACCCCTCCCACTTCTGATTCTACTTCTCTTACTGTTGTCAAAATTTTCATCTTTTCAGAAATAACCTATGAATATATGTTTACTCAGATAGACTTGCTAGCCAACAACCCAGATAATTGTGGCTCAGGAATTAAAAACAAACAATGCCACAAAGCCCTGTTGGGTTGGTAGGGGGCTCTGATCCCAAAAGATGCCAGTCACTGTCCCAGTGAGAAAGAGATAAATGGAGGGCCTTTCATTGGCAATTAAATGCTCTAGTCTGCAAGTGACATGCATTACTTTCACTCAAAACTCATTGGCCAGAATGAGTCACACAGCCCCTTCCAACTACAATGGAACCAGGATGTCCAATCAACCATGTGTTCAGAAGGGGAGAATGTTGGAGGAAGGAGGTCATCAAGAGGATGTGACTGCCAGTTGACATGAAAGCTGGATCTGGGCAGTTGGAGGCTTCTCACCCCCTCCCCTGTTTTTGGAATGTGCATTCCACTTGCCTTCCCTGTACAAGAAGCTGCCCAAGGACGCAGCCTTGAGACAGTATGTTGTTGTTGAGACCATCTGGATGGTACATGTGACTGAACCCACTTAAGACCTCTATATAAATTTTAAGATTCTGGTGGGCGGGTGCTGAGATTTACTTATTTTGTGGTGCCCAAGGTATGCCTTGTATGTATGTTCCCTGGATTATTAAACCCGCCACTTACCAATCTGTAGTGTCTACCTCATTCTTCAATCTCTGCTTGCCCTCCGTATATAGAAGCGAGTTTAAGATTAGTCCCAGAAAGCTCTCAAGGATGTGAACTAACAATTGGTGAGCCAGCCAGGAAACCAAAAAAATGGGCCTGGGGGAAGAGGTATCTGTGGGGGAAATCCTGAGTTAGATGCTTGTAGACTGCTGCATGAGTACAGGATGCCCTGAAAACATGAGCTACTTTAATGTGTCTTTTTGAGAAACTGTGCATAGTGCACTGTGACAAATAAGGGAAACAAATGGCTACTGCAGTAGGTTGACCTCTACTGTGGGCAGTTCAGCTGGCCATCCATTCCTGACTAGAGGCTGAAGCTCGTTAGGAAGTCGGGAGAACAGCTGAAGTTAGAGAAGGATGTACAGTTGTCCACTACTCTGCTAGCTTCAGGACTAACAGACAAGGTGGGAGAGCAAAATAACAAGTTGGAGACCTTAGCTTGCCATTTTGCAAAGCTTTGAGGGCACAAGCTGTCATGGATTAAGGTCCAAGTACTTGTGACAAAGTGTGATTAAGATGTTAAGAAGTAGAAGCCCTGGGAAAGTGAGGAGAATTAAGGGGATGATGTTGTGGTGATTGCCAATGAAATGGACAGAGTTCCCCATGCTGTCCAGTCCCTAATACAAAGGAACATGTTAAATAGCAATTACCCTAGATTTCTGATAATAGGGAAATAAACTCCCAATATCCTAGGAGAAAACTTGCCTTCTTCCTCTGATACTTGAAGTTGTAAATCTTATCAAGTCTGAAATATACACAGCCCTGGAGATAATGAAAACACTACCCACAATTGGCTGAGATGGAAGGAAAAAAAGATGTTATTTAAAATACATACTGCTATAGAAGTTCCCTTGCCCGAAATCAGTCCACAGCCTCCATAAGATTACCGGTAAAGGACAAATCCAAGTCTTTTTTTTTTTTTTTAATGTTTATTTATTTTATTTATTTATTTTTTTGGCTGCATTGGGTCTTCATTGCTGCACGCGGGCTTTCTCTAGTTGTGGCGAGCGGGGGCTACTCTTTGTTGCAGTGCACGGGCTTCTCATTGCCGTGGCTTCTCTTTGTTGCAGAGCATGGGCTCTAGACACGTGGGTTTCAGTAGTTATGGCATGCAGGCTCAGTAGCTGTGGCAAGTGTTGTGTTTGTATGCTTATGTATGTCTATGGGTATATGTTATATTCATGTGATATTTTTCTACCTTCAACGGTACTACCAAAATTAATTAGTAAAAGAGCTCTATTTTACTGGCTTAAAGAAAAATAAGCGTTAATATCAATAGTGTACTTACGTAAAAATAAAACAATTTTCTTTCATCTGCTAAAAGGACAGAGGTGTTTTTGGACTATTTGTCTGTTCTTGATGGGATTGTGAAAGGTTTTTCTTTACCTTTTAAGTAATCTTCCTAGAAAACAAAGATTCTCTGTTTTATCAAAATAATTTCTTGTGTTTCTTGTTGACTTTATCAGGTTTTTGATTACTTAAGAAAACTGCACCTTCTTTATTAAAAGGACCAAGATTTTTTATAACTATGTAACTTTCTATATTTGTTTTGGTTAAATGGATGACTAAGTATTCTTTCACCTATGTAATCAACTGGTTTAAACCTTTTGATATTTTTGACAAACTTCCACAAAATCAAATTCTGAATGAAGTCTCGTTGACCTTTAACTAACTTTGGGATTTTTCCAGAGGGTCCCTGAAACATCTCAAAAGATGTGTTCTTTCTTTTCTTAAAAGAGAGATGATTATTTGGTACATTAAATTACATGGGAAGCATTGTCAAATAAGTGATACTAAACTTTCTTTCGGTTACTTTATGTAAATATAAATTCACCCAGCAGGGCTTAAATGATAGCTCGCAAAGCCTGTCCTCACTTAACACTGAAATGTCTCTAATGAGAAAAGCTGTCCTCCAAAATAGAATGGCCTTAGACATCATTATTGCCTCGCAAGGAGGCACTTGTGCCATTATCCAATTAAAATGTTGTGTGCTCACACCTGATGAGTCTGCTAATGTTCATCTTTATTAAATCACATAAAAACACACATGAATACCCTGAGTGATCAGACCCCTCCCCCCAAGCTTAGGAGACTTAATAAGTTAGTGGTTCATATCATGGGGCTCTTGGTAAAAAAAAAATATTACTTATTTTGGGAAGCATTATTTTCATCTGTGTTTTCTCTTACATGTGCCTATACTATTGCTGTGACATCTGCCTCCAATGCAGCCAGATAGCCACCAAAAAAGCCACCTCCACGATAGTAAAACCCCTTGCTGACTGCTCAGGGCACATTGCAGAAGAGGGGGCCTTATGAAATGGTAAGAGCTGGTCATGAGGTGTGGGGTGTTGGAAGAGGTCAACGAAAGGATGTGAGCTTGACCCAGGCAATCGGAGGTGCCTCACTCCCTCTCCTGTCCTTGGAATGTACATTCTGCTTGCCTTCCCCACCCCAGAAGCTGCCCAAGGACACAACCTTGAAACAGGAGGGTGTTGCCGAGACCATCTAGATGGAATATGTGACTGAACCCTGTTAAGTTCTCTATAAACACTTTAAGATTCTGGCAGGTGGGTGTTAAGATCTACTCGTTTTGTGGTGCCCAAGACAACCCTCATATGGAAGTCCCCTTGTTTATTAAACCTGCAACCTACCAACCTGGAGTAACCTGCATCTCTCTTTGGTCTCTCCCTGCCCTCTGTGGATGGGGCTGGTTTCAGATTATACCTGGGCAGCTCCTGAGGTTGCAAACTAACAGAGAACCAGGATTCTCTGGTGAAAAACATGATTGATTACCACGCACAGTTTTGCACTTAGCTTTTGATTTGTCTTGGAGTTTGGAAATATGTGAAGTATTGAGAACAGTGTCGACTTCCTGAAGACGTGTTTCCTACTGTCATTTTTACCTATATCATTCACAGATAATAATATGTATTATAATATTTTTACCAATAGAGTCTTCTCATTTAGTACAGTAGCTGTCTCTTGGATGAGAGAATGGAAGTTAAGTCCTGCAATATTGTGTCTCTGGTGCTACAGGGAGTGAAGAGGAAGGGGAGGCTGTAACTTAGGAACTCAGTAGATACAAAGCACTGCAGAGAAAGTCTAGCCAGTTGAGGGACAAAAGATGTGGGCATCAGAGTTTCTGGCAAATTTCCCGCACAGTGCTGAGCCTCAGGACCCGATGCCAGCTCTGCATTTGATGGCCTTCTGGGTCCACGTGATGACGAGCACTACTGGGCCGACTTGTGTTTTTTGCCTGGGAAAGGACAGAAGTTGGAAAGCCACCAAACCCCGCTGCCTCTTGGATCAGGTTCCTCCAACTGTGCAGGACAACCACACAGAGCCCTTTAAAAGGCACTTGTGATGATTTAATTAAATCTGACAGGTTTTTAAAAAAACACTAACTGGAGATCTCAATCTTATATCCCATCTATTTTTTTTTCCTGCTTCTAAAGGTTAGCAGCAAGCTTAACTCCTTGCTTGGCTCCAGAACTGTATTTGTAATGAACATCCCAAGAGAACATTCTTTTCTCTCCCTTTGAATGCATCCACTTCATCTACTTTGATGATGAGGGGATTACCTGCAGGCAGCAACCTGTCATTGCCTGGTAGAGCTTAAACCACCTCCCAGCATCCGCAGAACCTCTGGAGATAAAACGTATTCAGGCATCCGATGGCAAAGACACTGCCACTTCAGCTCAGGATGGCCCTTGCCGTCAGAATATGACTAACTCGGGGGGTTACACAAAAGCTCTTGAACAGAGACTCCTAAGCCACCAGTGTTTTTTGTTTGTTTTTGTTTTTTAAATATTTATTTTATTGAAGTATAGTTGATTTACAATGTGTTAATTTCTACTGTATACACACACACACACACACACACACACACACACACATATATATAAATGCATTCTTTGTCATATTCTTTTCCATTATGGTTTATCACAGGATATTGAATACAGTTCTCTGTGCTATACAGTAGGACCTTGTTGTTTATCCATTCTATACATAATAGTTTACATCTACTAATCCCAAACTCCCAATCCATCTCTCCCCTACTGCCCCTCCCTAAATCTTGCCTTGGGTTTAGATTAATTTCTAAAAGGTATTTGGTGATACGGAATAACATATTGATGGAAAACTCACAACACACTTCAAAAACCCTACAAATTAAATTGAGTGTTGTTTATTTATTTATTTATAAAGTAGAGTTGATTTACAGTGTCGTGGCAATCTCTGCTATACAGCAAAGTGACTCAGTTATACCCATATAGACATTCTTAAATATTCTTTTCCATTATGGTTTATCACAGGATATAGGATATAGTTCTACCAACCCCAAACTCCCAGTCCATCCCTCTGCCTCTCCCCTCCCCCTTGGCAACTACAAATCTGTGCTCTCTGTCTGTGTGTCTGTTTCATTTGTGCCATATTTTAGATTTCACGTATAAGTGATATCATATTTGTCCCTAAGCCACCAATATCTGATGGCCGGAATGGCTTTGGGACAAATCATTGGTGGGCCATGCCTGGAGAAGAGGTCAGGGATAAAATGACCTAAGAACCAGACTATTTCTGCACTGGATTCAGCCTTCCACCTCCCACCGGTGAAGGGATTGTTACTGAAAGGCTCGTCTGAATCAGGAGATTAGCAACTTCGTAAAGAATTACCTCCCCTGATCCCCAGGTTAATTCTGAATGGTCAGCCTGGTACTACATAGGCCAGGGCTGAGATTGTCAGTTTTCTTGGGGAAGTCAACCACACTCATGTGACTTGTAAGCAGCAGACCTGGGGCTCAAACCAGGGTCTTCTGACTCCTTGTGCAACGTTTTCTCCACTCTCCCGTATGGATGCAGACCCAACTTCCCCAAGGCCTCCTCCAGATCTGTGATTTTATGCCCCATCTCTCTGCTGGGATGCATTGCAAGGTCTGCTCTTGCTTGTAAGAACTCCTGTCGTTCCTTCCACCAACCCCCCAACACCTATCCCCCAAACTTATCAGTCCAGGATGCATTCTCCCAAGACCTTGTTCTCTAAATCTAAATGGATCATCGGGATTTTAAAGCCCCTAAAGTAACAATTATCGCTGAGCAGGGAGATGGGCACGACGCCCTCTAGTGGGGGGATTAGACTCTTCAGGGAGAGACATGCAGATTGAAGAAATGTAATCAGTACAGTTATTGCTTTGTCTTGTTTTTCGTCATGATGTTCTACTCACTTTGAAATCCCAAATAGCTGTAAAGAAGGCCATGAGATTTTTACGTTTGTCAAAAGAGGGATTGCATTTGGAAATAGTGAAAAATGTGGATATAGCTATCATTAAGGTTTGCATGACACTCATTGATGTCTATACTTTAAAGAAGGACTCTCGGAGACATGCGCCAAACTCCTTAAAATAAACCTCTAAAATGGGACCTTGGGCTCCATCTGGGACATCCTTTGTCAGACCCAGGTCTTTGGATAGAAGTGTTCTAACTCCAGCTTTCTCATCAACAGCCTGCAAAGCCTTTACAAGGAGGGCCAGTTCTGCAAATGTGGCATGCCCCTTGTCTTTTATCTTCTTTCTTAACAGGAATTTTCAGAGCCACAAGATCCCAGTGGTTGCAGGAAGCTGAAAAAATGGTAAAAATCAAGACTCAGAACATATTCTGAAAGAAACGTATGTGTGTCAGGATAATAGTGAGAAATATGTGTTTCCATCCACACCCTTTCCTGAGGACCCTCTCCTGCCTCTGGACAGGAGACCTCTGTTGCCTCAAGGAAGGGGCATCCCAGAAGATAGAAAACAAAGGGCATGAAATTTCTGGCTTTTAAGTGAAATAAACAAATGAAAAACTACTGTCCACTCCTAAGGGAAGAAGATTTAGTAGAATCACTACCAAAGGTAGTGTTTTCCGGAAAAGAGTTTAAAATACCTTTGGGTTGCAAGAGAAGGAAGAGTTGGAAATGAAGTGAGAGGGACAGGTAATGCCATTCTGAGATTTACTTCAAGGAAGGGACTGTGTTATGACTTGAATTTTTCTCCCCAAACGATATGAAGTCCTAACCCCTCAGAACCTGTGAATAAGGTCTTTATAGATGAAATCAAGTTAAGATGAGGTCATACTACATCCAGTGACTGGTGTCCCTATAAAAAGAGGAGATCTGGGCATAGAGTCATGGACAGACAGTGGCGAGAAGGCCATGTGAAGGCAAAGGCAGAGATTTAGGTGGCGTATCTATAAGCCAAAGAACGCCAGCGATTGCCAGCAAATACCAGAAACTAGAAGAGCAAGGAAGATCCTCCTCTAGCACCTTCAGAGAGAGCATGGCCCTCCTGATGCCTTGATTTCAGACTTCTAGCTTCCAAAACTGTTTCTGTTGTTATAAGCCACCCAGTTTGTGTTAATTTGTTACAGCAGCCCTCAGAAACTATTACATGCTGTACTCTGAAACAGCACAATTCCCAGAGGAATTTAGGGATCTGAGAGTAGAGAGATACCCAGGAAGCAGCATCCTTGCACCACTATGGCATGGGAGGAGGCTGTCAAGGTCAGAGAGACCCCCAAGAGTTTTCAGTGGAGTGTGGGAAGGAATAGGAATTTCCTGAGTCCTTGAGAAGGGAGTTAGCCAAAAGCACTGGTCATGATGGGGTTTGCATCAGCTGATGTTAGATGGGACCCTGTGCTGGGGACCAGAGAGGAATACAGATACATCAGCAGATTCCTACATGGGTGGACCACCCATAAGGACTTAAATGACATCACTGTTCTTCACCTAAGTTCAGAAATAGTTGACGGATTGACACAGAAGTCAGGCAGTTCTAAATCCAAATATCATCTTTTTGTTTGTTTGTTTGTTTGTTTGTTTGTTTTGTGGTACGCGGGCCTCTCACTGTTGTGGCCTCTCCCGTTGCGGAGCACAGGCTCCGGACGCGCAGGCTCAGCGGCCGTGGCTCACGGGCCCAGCCGCTCCGCGGCATGTGGGATCTTCCCGGACCGGGGCACGAACCCGTGTCCCCTGCATCGGCAGGCGGACTCTCAACCACTGCGCCACCAGGGAAGCCCCGAAATATCATCTTTATAAGTGAGACAGGCAAGATAGGAAGATGTTGCTGATTTGAGTGGAAATTATGGGCCTACTAGTACTGCACGCTAGTGTTCAGTGGACTAATTCATTCACAGAAGTCATAGGCCACTGCTGCCCTTCCTTGGGAGGGGCAGAGTGAAATGGGTTCTTTCTGCAGACAGATCCGCAAAAAGGGAGGTACTGGGAGGGAAAGGCCTAGCTCCTTCTCTTAGATACCTCACAGAGGACTGAGGGAAGGATCTTGGGGTCTACAAACATCTCCCCACCTAGATACAAGGACTGGGGAATATGAACTGTTTCCTTCCTCCCATCCAGGACCAATGCTATGATGCTGTGTGAGGCTCCCTGAACTGTGATGTTACTCCTGGGAAAAGAAAGTGGATGGGGATATCCGGAACTGTTTGAGTTTAAACCTGAAAGGCTAAGTTTATATAAAATTGACTAAGATTTCATTTTTCTGCCTTCAAACAGAATGGAGCTTCTAGAATTTAAGTTGAGCTGTAGCAAAATAAAGTCACATTTCTTGCAGACCTCAGTTCTGTGAACTAGATACATATCCACTGCATAAGCAAATGGAGAGCTGCACTGGGGATATTCGGAGGATACATAAATCACGAACTGTGACCATCTGGGTATGGTCCACATGGGGCTGCAGTCATTCTGTGGTCCCGGAACCCTTGGAGCCCAGGGCTTTCCTTTCCCTGAGTGCTACAGTGGAGACCCTGCACGTGCTTGTCCCCCTGGTTCCTAGTGGTCCCCGAGGAAGTTTTCAGGTTGTCAAAACACTCTGCTAATTGATGACAGTAGCAGCCCAGAGGAGTAGGAAGCCCCAAATGCATCACCTCCACTTTCTACCTAATGCCAAAATGTCAGTGTAGGAGTTGGGACTTACCCAAGGCCATACAGTTGGCCAGGGGCCAGCCTGGGACTTGAATTCAGGTCTTTGTGTACTCAAGAGAACCAAGCTGCCTTTATAGAGCAAGGCTGTTCTCTAGTTCAGCCTTTTATAACTCCCCCCACACTCCCTGCCCACATCAATGCCAGAATAGGGAGAAGCAACCTACTTGTAAATGGCATTGATGCATCCAGAGAGATCTTCTCCAGAAGCAGGTGACAAGCAAGCTCTTGCAGTAGAGCCTTGGCAGGAAATCACAGAAGTTTGTGTCCATTCGTATTTCTCCCTGCCTCCATGGGGAACTTTGATTCTTCCATTCTGTAGTCTTTCCCTTTGGTCCTAACCAGTTTGTCCCTGCTCCACATGAGCACATGGCTGTTAGGATGTGTGTCACATGTGTTAGGAGTCCCCAGGGGCTGGTGCCATTCTGCACATTCATCTACACCCACCGTCCGCCTCTGCATGTGATGCTGCTGCTGACCCAGAAAGGGAAATGCTCTTTTTAGATTCCACAAGCCAGTCGGAGCAGATGTGCAGGAGTTAGGCAAGAGTTCACATCATTTGCAAAAGTGACAACTTTTTCCTCCCAGAGAGACACAAAAGAGCCCAACAGAGTCTTTTATCTTTCGTTTGTTTTTCAAATAAACTCTGACTTTCATATGACATTTATTTGTCTCGTACCAGAAGCCTGGTTAAACGTATTAATTTGTTTATGCTTCTGATACATTTTAACTAGCATATAACCATAGATACTCAAGCGGACCCTTTGCTTGAATGCATGCAATGTTCCTTCTCTACACACTCAAGTTCTCACCCCTGCCTTCACAGAACAGAATATGAGGGCCATGGCAGGTACTAGAAAGGAGAGAGAAACAGCGCCACCGGAGTCTGTGTCATTGGGGGATTCCCAGTCTGGAGCACAAGTAACTACATCTATTAATGTCCCCCAGATGGCAAAAAAAGATTCATGTCATTCTGTCTAAGGACACATGTATTTCCTTAGACAACTTTTCCCAAACAGAGCTGAGGCATCAGACTCCCAAAGCAAGATGAAGCCCCAATAGAAGGATTTGACAGTTAACACTGAACCTTCATTACTTCTGGTTTATTTCATTTACCCAAGGGAATAAGAAATAACAAACATTTAAAAAATTTTTTCTAGATTTTTTAATGCATAGCATTTTTATTAGTACATAGTTAAAATCACAATGTATGTTCAAAATGTCATGGTCTGTTTTTATTACTTAGCTAGAGGCATTTGTAAGTGCTTTCCACATTTACTGGTCCTCATAACTTCCTTTTAAAAGTTGATTGTTGGATTATTAGGTTGTCTCCAATTTTTGATGAGAATAAATGAAATTATGGAAGACGGCTTTGTGCATAAAAGTTATTCTTCTCTGGATTTGCCTTTTCATTTTGCACCTGTAGATTTTCAATATGTAGGAGTATTGTCTTTTAGATTGCCAAATCTACCAATCTATTCTTATATCATTTCTGCTCTCGGAGCCCATCAGCACTACTCTGAGGGTCCTAAAGCCACCTGAGGCACAGAGACAAATGGAAAATATAAGCCACCTCATTTTAATTTACCTGGTCGTTGGTTGCTAAAGCCATCTGTAAGTATGTTTGCTGGCAGAAGTTCCTGTATGGTTCTGGAATATGCTTGTCTCTTATCTTGACTTTCTGATAATTTTGTGAGTTATGCCCTGATCAGGAAATGAGTTATTGATGTTTTGCTCAACCTCCTTGTTCCTGGGGCACCAAGGGAGCGTCCAACCATTTTTGGACCATCTCTCTACTTGTTTTTTTTGGTCTGTTTTTTTTTTTTTTTTTTTTTTTTTTTGCGGTACGCGGGCCTCTCACTGCTGTGGCCTCTCCAATTGCGGAGCGCAGGCTCCGGACACGCAGGCTCAGCGGCCATGGCTCACGGGCCCAGCCGCTCCGCGGCATGTGGGATCTTCCCGGACCGGGGCACGAACCCGTGTCCCCTGCATGGGCAGGCAGACTCTCAACCACTGTGTCACCAGGGAAGCCCCTCTCTGCTTGTTTTTTCATCACTCTTTCTCATCTCCCTCCCTACGTCTCGTGGAACTTTCCAGTTGCCTTTCCTGGATGCCCTTCATAACTCCCTTTATACATTTACTCTCCAAGGTGCTATTTCTAGCAGGAGATTTTAAGGGGCACCAAGCCAGGTGGATGTTTTTATTCTGAACTGTGTTAGGACATTGCTGCAGGGATTATAGGAGTGCCAAGCCATTTGCTGACATAACATTCTCTTGACCCACGAGGGAAAACAGACTTCCCCAGCCAGGATAATTGCTGTGTTGTATTTCCTGTGGGAAGTGTTCCCCAAAGTTGCACCTCGTAGGGGTAGGGCATGTCTGATATGGTCATTGTCCTGCTTACAATCCTCTGGGCTCCCTTTGGCTAAGGGATAAAATCAAAACCGTCCCATTTGACATAGAAAGCTCTCCAGGTTGGGGCCCAGCTAGTCTTCTAAGCCCTGCCTCATGCTTCTGCTCCCCTTCTGTTCTATACCCGGCAACTCCAGCACGTGGCCCACCCTCTCATCAAGCCTTCACTTTCTCACCCCTTTGCTTCTGTGCTCCTGCTGACCCCTCTGCCTGGGCTATTCTCCCCCAACGCATGGAAGCTTTACTTCCTCTTGCAAAGGCCCATCTCATGGTATTCTTGGTTATTTAGGTCTTTTTTCTTTACTAGATCATGATATTCATGGGGGTAGAGGCCCTGCCTTCCATGATCTATAGCATTAGTGGTAGCCCAAGGCTTGGCTCAGTATGGGTGATCAGCAAATGTTTGTTGAGTGAATACTAAAACTGTAATAATGTAAAGGAAGGAGGAAGGCTCTGTAGAAAATAAACACATAATTTATACAGTGAAATCGGGAATAATCTTGTAGGAGGTACATATAAGTTTGCCGTGAGTTGTCAAGCATTTTTGAGTACATTTTTGCGTGTACTGCTAGAGTTCTAACGGGAGGAGACAATGTCTGCCCTGAAATTTACAGAGCCTTGAAATGGGATTAGGAAAGACAGCAGAGCAGGCAGCTAGCTGATTCTTTCAAACTCTTTCTCATCATCAATGCCTAACACGACAGTTTATTTAACTAGGCTCTAGGGAAAGGCCACCACTGGGATTTAAGCTCTTCCAGTGTCTGACCTTCTATATGCATGGTCATCATACCATGAGAGACTTTGGCAACCAAGGCTCTGCAAGACTCTCTCACAATAGCCACAGGTATTTGCATAGTGCCGACACATACACAATTTGATCTTCAGAAAAACTCTGGGAGGTTGGAAGCGCATGTTTTGTTATTATTTTCATGTCCATTTTATGAATGAGAAAACATACTTGGCAATGTCAAGCAACTTGCTGAAAGACATACAGCTAAGAGGGGTAAAATCAAGATCTGAACTTGAGTCTCTCTGACTCCAGACCTATCTGCTATCTAACAGTGATTAAGAGATAGCCAAGAGAAATAAGAATCTCCACCCGTATATTCATATCCATTTTAAAATGTACTCAATTCTTTAACCAACAGATATTTGTAACCACATCTGAGTCAACCTCAGTACTAGGCAAGGAATTTTCATTTCATACATCAACAGTCAGCTGCACGGATTCCACCAGGGCAATGCAAGCCATTAACAAGACTCAAAATTATTTTAAGATGCAGGAAGAACGTCATTTCCTTATGAATTTTCTATCTTTTGGTTCCTGAACAAAAAAATTAAATGAGATTCTCTATTTTTTTTTAAAGGGCATTGTAGTAGATTAGTAGTATTCCTTAAAAAGATATGTTCAGGTCCTCACTCCCAGTACCTATGAATGTGGCCTTATTTGGAAATATGGTCTTGGCATAGATTGTTAAGGATCTTGGGATGAGATTATCCTGGATTTAGAGTGTGCCCTAAATCCAATGACTGGTGTCATTATAAAAGAAAGGAGAGGGGGATTTGAGACACAGAGAGACACAGAGCGACACAGAGCGACACGGTGGGGAGGTGGCGTGGTGGTGGTGGTGGTGGTGGTGGTGGTGGGGAAGACCATGTGAATTCAGAGGCAGAGATTGGAATTATGGTGCCACAAGCCAAGCAACATCTGGCTCTACCAGAAGCTGGAAGAAGCAAGATATAATCCTCCCCTAGAGCATCAGAGAAAGCATGGCCCTGCCAACACCTTGATTTTAGACTTAAAACTGTG
>NW_006772915.1:8274-27181 GCF_000442215.2 Lipotes vexillifer | reverse complement strand
TGCTGTTTGGAGCCACCAAGTTTGTGGCAATTCACTACGGCAGCCCTAGGAAACTAACACAGATTCTGCTCCCAGGAAATGGGGTGTTGCTGTAACAAACACCTACAGATGTGGAAGTGGCTTTGGCGATGGGTAATAAGCAGAGGCTGGAAGAATTGAGGGAAGCATGGTAGAAAGCCCTAGATGGCTTGAATACCTGTTGCACTGGGTTTGCATTTGGGAGCTGCTGAAAACCTCAAGGGGTCCCCACCAGTGCCCTCGGTGGATAGGATGCTTCCTAAGCTGGCGAATAACTCTGCTCCTGGAAGGCCAGCCTGTGGCCCTGTGCCTTGTGTTCAGCACCCTCCTGATCATGAGAACCTTGCAAGGTGCCTGCTCAGCAGGAGCCTCTGCCCCCTGCCGGCCAGGAAACCGAATGCAGAAGTGTCCTCTCCTGGTGGCACCTAAAGAAGTTGACTCCTCCAGGCCAGAGGCAGAATGTAACTCATGATGAGTGTGGTGGAGACTCTGCTCCTCGGGTGAAGAATGTCTGGAAAGACTTGGCTCACCCAGTGGGTGCAGGAATGTGCACCTCTTCTGAGCATGAGGCATCGGGTTCAGGGAGATATTCTAAGTGCAGGCTTTGGAGCCAAACAGAGATGGGAGTAAACCCTGGTTCCACTGCTTAGTGACTCCATGACTGTGGGCAAGTCATGGAACCTCCCTGAACGTCCTTGTTACCATCTGCAAATGGGGATTATCACAGCCACCTTACATGGTTATTGTGAGGATTAAATGAGACACCAGAGGTTACAACATGGTAAGGAGCCTAATCCAGAGCCTGGCATTCAGTGGGCACTAAATGAATGGTTAGTCCCCCTTCTCTTCTTTGAGTGGGGGCTATTTTATTTAAATAATTTTTTCTCTTTATATATTTTTTAGCAATCATACATTTATTTCTGACCGTATAATAATCATATTAGATGTAAATGATCTAAATACTCCCACTAAAAGACATATATAAAGCAAGACCTAACTTTATTCTGTATACAACAAGTATATTAAATATATAGACACAAAGGTTAAGAGTAAAGTGATGAAAGAATATATAACAAGCTAACATTAACCAAAATTGTGCTAACATATCTATATTAATATGAGATACAATAGGCTTTAGAACAAAGGTTATTGTACTGGATAAAGAAGGTCATTTTATAATAATAAAGGGCTCAATTCATCAAGAGAACATAAGATTCCTAAATATTTATGTATCTAATAAGAGGACTTCAAAATACATGAAGAAAATCTAACAGAATTGCAAAGAATTAGTGATTTCAATATCCCTCTTTAATAATTGATAAAGTAGAAAATCAGTAAATAGATAGAAGTAAATGTATGGAAAATTTGAACAACATTGAAACCACTGTCATATATTTTTAGTTTATTTTAACGATAAAGCCTCTTTGAGTTGGGGCTATTTTAAGTGGAGTTCCAGCTGACGAGTATTAATTGAGTTTCTACTCTGTGTCGTGCATGTGCTATTGCAGGGAACACAAAGATGAATCCAATGAAAAAGTCTTTGTCCTCAAGAAGGTCACAATGTAGGAGGAGAAACAGACATGTAAACATAATTGTGGTACCAGAGAAAGGCCACACTAGTCGTTTCACTGGACAAAGTTTACAGAACACAGTATTATAGGATAATTACAGGGATAATTCTCTCTCCCTCTCTAGGGGTGAATAATCAAAAGGTGCCATTTGAGAGAGAAAAGGAGCTTCCCTTTAGTCTATTTAAGCAGACTTAGTCTGCTCAGGCTGCTATAACCAAATACCATAGACTGTGTGGGTTAAACAGAGAGAACATTTATTTCTCACATTTCTGGAGGCTGGGAAGTCTGAGATCAAGGTGCTGGCAGATTTGGTTCCTGGTGAGGGTGTCCCTCCTAGCTTGTAGATGGCTGGCTGCCTTCTAATTGTGTCCTCACATGGGTGAGAGAGAGAGAATGCTCTGGTCTCTCTTTGTCTTCTTTTAAGGGCACTAATCCCATCATGGAGGCCCCACTCTCATGATCTCATCTAACCCTAGTTACCTCCCATTGGACCCACCTCCAAATACCATCAAATTGGGAGGTAGGGCTTCAACATATGAGTTTTGGGGAGACAAAAACTATCAGTCCATAACACAGATGGACGAAGAGGGGAGGACACTTGGGAAAAGGTCTGAAATCCGTATTGGGGGGTCTGTTAAGTAGCCCTGGGTGAATGAAGGGTAAACTTTCAGTTGCAGAGCAGGGAAGATGATGTTAAGAGATAGCAGAGCCAAAATACAAAGTCCCAGTACATCATGTTGAGGTGTTCTGAAATTCCACTGAAAGGTGCTGGGTGGGGGGCACTGAGGACTTGTAAAGAAGAATGCTGTGATGGATATGCTTTTAAGGAAACACTCTAGCTACTGAGAGGAGGATGGATTAGAGGGAATGAGGGTGGAAAAAGGGAGACAGTGACTCCTCTGTGGCCATGGCTCAAGGAAGAGCTAGTAGCCAGCTAATGGCCTGGATCAAAGTAGAAGGTCCCTCTCATATGTCCCCCAAACAGTATTTTCTCCAATCTCCCTTCAAGGTATGTGAAGACCTTCCAGTTGGAGTCACTGGGGGACTGGGTTTTAATTGCCTGGGGGAAGATAAAATTGGTACCAACTTGTTTACTGATTAATCCAATACTATTGCTCAAGGCCACTTGGTGCCAATTACTCAGCTTCTCTAAGGCCACCTAGAAAATGAGGTGATACCATTACTGGGAGATTGAGTGGGATGACATATACATCATGCCCAGCAGAGAGCTGTGGCACCAGTAAGTGTTCCATACAGTGAGTTATGATCACTGAAAAGGTTGAAGGAAGGAGGCAAATGCCCCCGTATCACATCCAGACCCTCTCCTCATTCTCTAACCAGGTTGACAACCAGGATAAAAATTGGCTCCAACTTTGACGTGAAAGAATTTATTGATGGAGAAATCTATCCTGGATGACAAATGCAAAGCCTTTGGGGACTAAGGGCTTTCCCCCTTCTTTTGCTAAGGCCGAGTATAAGCCATGGTACCCCTGGTGGGGGCTTGTCATGGGAAGATGCTCTCAGAAGCACAGTGCTCACAGTACTGGAGAGCAAGATGTCTGTGATACCCAGGAATCCGGAAGGCTCCAAAGGTTTGGAGTGGATAAGATAGTGGGTGGCTGTGTAAGCCCTTTGAGTGGATTAGGTGTGACACCAGAGATGTGTGTGTGTCAGTTTAATCACTGTTTTCATTATAGCAACTCTAATGGAAAATTAGAAGACTAAAATACATCACTTCTAATCCCACAACTCTATGAAATTGATTTCATTTAATAAGCTGCTTTTCTGTCCTTTTCTATTTGCATATAGTTATAAAAACATGTACATATGCGTATCTACACACATACATTTTTACTTTTAGTTGACCTACAAAATATATTTTAGTTTTGAAGATTATCATTAGAATACAGACCTCCCTCTATGTAGAAAATTCTTCTTAATTGCCATTTTGTAAGCATGAGCTATTCCTTTGAGATGGTATATCATAGCTTACTTAAGCTCTTTTCTCATTTTGGAGACTTTAGGTCATTTTCAACTTTGGGAGGTCTTAAGAAAAACGTTGGCGAATATATATGTGCATGGAACTGTGGCCTTGGAGCAAATCACCAGGAGTGAGGTTCTAGGGAAGCAGTAAATGTTTAAAAACGCTTGCTCTGGAGTCAGGCAGATGTAAATTCAAATCCTGGTCTACTGTTTACTAGGTAGCTGTATGTCACTCTAACCTCCCTCCCTTCATTAGACAGTGCATAACAGTTAGGTATTGATGCCTAACAAACAAGTCCAAAATATCAGTGGGACACAACAATAAGGTTGTGTCCCAGGTTACACATCAGTGGGTTGGGCTAGGGTTCAGCTGATCTACCCCAGAGACCCGGCTTCTCACCGCAGGTCTGTGGGTTAGCTGGGTTGACTCTGTTCCACTTGTCTCTTATCCTCTTCCTGGCTTCATGCATATTCTTCTCATGTAATGGCACATATTCAAGAAAATAAACCCAAGTGCACTGTCATTTTCCAAGTTTTTAGTCCCATCACATCTACTAATATTTCATTGGTCAAAACAAGTCATGTCACCAAAGTGAAGGGGCAGGGAAATGTACTCTGTCACTTTAGGGGAAGAACTTCAAAGTCACAGGTCAAAAGGAATGCATACAGAGAGGACTAGAGGATTAAGGGACATTAATGTGATCTATCAAAGTGGGTGATAATAGTACCTATCTTGCATTGTTACAAGGACAAAATGACGCAGAGTTTTAAGGGTTCAATTAATGCTACCTTTGAGAGAAAGTGTTCATTTCTGTTTTTATGTCTCCATTTTGTTCCTAAACTTCTAATATGTTTTGCATATAGTTACTCAATAATTTTTATTGTTGCATGAAGTTGGCTATTATTATTATTTGTCCCTATGATAAAGAACCCTAACCCTACCCTAGGCCCTAGGTAGTTGCTGCCCACAACGTTTCTGTGTTCCTCTAGCACTGACATACTTCAGTCTATCATATTTAATAATTTCTGCATCTACCTTTTCTACTAAAGGATGAACTTCAGGAGAACAGAGTCTGCGACTTAATCATCTCTCTTGTCCTAATGCCTATCACAGCACGTGTTCATAAGTGCCAGAGTGAAGAAATATATCATCCCTCTCAGTATTTTATGTTTTCTTTTCTTACCTCATCTTGGTCATGTTTTCCTCCACCTTCTTCAGCATATAGAACATAATTATAAAATCTTTTTAAATGTCCTTGTCTCCTATTACTATCATCTCTGTGATTTCTGGGTCTGTTTCTGGTAGTTGATTCTTCTGGTGGTTACAGATCTTATTTTCCTGCTTCTTTGGTTGTCTGGTAATTTTTAATTAGATTCCGGATACTGTATATTTTTATGTTGTTGGCTGCTGGATTTTGCTGTATTACTTTATAGATTATTGAATTTTGTTTTGGTATGCAGTTCAATTACTTGGAATCAGATTGATCCTTTTTTGTAAATACATCTTTATTGGAGTATAATTGCTTCACAGTGGTGTGTTAGTTTCTGCTGTATAACAAAGTTAATAAGATATACATACACATATATCCCCATATTCCCTCCCTCTTGGGTCTCCCTCCCACCCTCCCTATCCCACTCCTCTAGGTGGTCACTACGCACCAAGCTGATCTGTGCTATGTGGCTGCTTCCCACTAGCTATCTATCTTACATTTGGTAGTGTATATATGTCAGTGCTACTCTCTCACTATGTCCCAGCCTCCCCTTCCCCTACTGTGTCCTCAAGTCCATTCTCAATGTCTGCATCTTTATTTCTGCCCTACCACTAGGTTCATCAGTACCATTTTTCTAGAATCCATATATATGTGTTAGCATACGGTATTTGTTTTTCTCTTTCTGACTTACTTCACTCTGTATGACAGACTCTAGGTCAATCCACCTCACTACAAACTATTCAATGTCGTTCCTTTCCATGACCAAGTAATATTCCATTGTGTACATGTGCCACATCTTCTTTACTTTTAAGTTTTCTTAGGGCTGGTCACAGAGGCTTTTAGTCTAGGGCTAATTTGGCCCCATAGCTAAGTCAATATGTTTCTGAGGAGCTTACCCATCACACACATATTAAGAGGTTATTCCACTCCAGCTTTTGGGAACATAAACTATACCCAGCCCTGTGTGAGCCCTGGAAATTGTTCTATTCACTCTTCTGGTAGTTCTTTCCCCAGTCTTTGGTAGACTCAAACATGTCTCAAACATTTCGCCTCAGGCAGTAGATCAATACACAGCCGAAGACTCAAGATCCCTTTTGCACAGCTTCATCCTGCCTCCCCGCAAATTGTCTAATGTCTGATAATTGTTGTTTTTGATATATTTCTCTGGATTCTTAGTCGTGTAAGGCAGGAGGGTAAATCTGCTCCTGATTATCCCATATTGTCTGCTATTGGGTGTAACTTTTGCTGTTGCTCTGTGTATGGGTGTCTGTGCTTGTAAGAGAGTTCTGTTCCTACCTCTTTCAGGTCCTTCACATCACCTGTTTTGTATGTATCTGACACGCTAGCCAGGGTTTCTCAAGCTTAACACTATGGACACGTGGGACTGGAAATCCTTTTTTGTGTGAGGTTGTGCTGTACATTGTAGAATGTTTAGCAGCATCCCTGACTTTTATCCACTAGATGCCAATAGTGCATTCCTCACTCCAGATTTGATAATCAAAATGTCTCCAGACATTGGCAAATGTCCCCTGGGGACCAAAATCATGCCCCGTTGATAACCACAGGTCTAGGTTATCCAGCTGGTAGCAAAACCCTCACTCACACCCACCCTCCAAGTAGTAAAGGATTTTCTATTCCCTGGATCATGTACAGAGATGTGCTCTTCCAACCAAGGGTTTAACCTCACTGGGAAGATATTTTCTTTTTTTTTTTCTTTTTTTTTGGACATCTTTATTGGAGTATAATTGCTTTACAATGGTGTGTTAGTTTCTGCCTTATAACAAAGTGAATCAGTTATACATATACATATGTTCCCATATCTCTTCCCTCTTGTGTCTCCCTCCCTCCCACCCTCCCTATCCCACCCCTCCAGGTGGTCACAAACCACCAAGTTGATCTCCCTGTGCTATGTGGCTGCTTCCCACTAGCCATCTATTTTACATTTGGTAGTGTATATATGTCCATGCCACTCTCTCATTTTGTCACAGCTTACCCTTCCGCCTCCCCATATCCTCAAGTCCATTCTCTAGTAGGTCTGTGTCTTTATTCCCGTCTTACCCCTAGGTTCTTCATGACATTTTTTTTTCTTAGATTCCATATATATGTGTTAGCATACAGTATTTATTTTTTCTCTTTGTGACTTACTTCACTCTGTATGACAGTCTCTAGGTCCACCCACTTCACTACAAATAACTCAATTTCGTTTCCTTTTATGGCTGAGTAATATTCCATTGTATATATGTGCCACATCTTCTTTACCCATTCATCTGTCGATAGACACTTAGGTTGCTTCCATCTGCTGGCTATTGTAAATAGAGCTGCAGTGAACACTGTGGTACATAACCCTTTTTTTTTTTTTTGCAGTACATGGGCCTCTCACTGTTGTGGCCTCTTCCGTTGTGGAGCACAGGCTCCGGATGCGCAGGCTCGGTGGCTGTGGCTCACTGGCCTAGCCGCTCCACGGCACGTGGGATCTTCCCGGACCGGGCATGAACCCATGTCCCCTGCATCAGCAGACGGACTCTCAACCACTGCGCCACCATGGAAGCCCATGACTCTTTTTGAATTATAGTTTTCTGAGGGTACATGCCCAGTAGTGGGATTGCTGGGTCATATGTTAGTTCTATTTTTAGTTTTTTAAGGAACCTCCATACTGTTCCCCATAGTGGCTGTATCAATTTACATTCCCACAAACAGTGCAAGAGGATTCCCTTTTCTCCACACCTTCTCCAGGATTTATTGTTTGTAGATGTTTTGATGATGGCCATTCTGACTGGTGTGAGGTGATACCTGATTGTAGTTTTGATTTGCAGTTCGCTAATGCTTAGTGATGTTGAACATCCTTTCATGTGTTTGTTGGCAATCTATATCTTCTTTGGAGAAATGTTTATTTAGGTCTTCTGTCCATTCTTTGATTGGGTTGTTTGTCTTTTTTAATATTGAGCTACATGAGCTGTTTATATATTTTGGAGGTTAATCCTTTGTCCATTGATTCATTTGCAAATATTTTCTCCCATTCTGAGGGTTGTCTTTGCGTCTTGTTTATAGTTTCCTTTGCTGTGCAAAAGCTTCTAAGTTTAATTGGGTCCCATTTGTATATTTTTGTTTTTATTTCTCTAGGAGGTGGGTCAAAAAAAGATTTTGTTGTGATTTATGTCAAAGAGTGTTCTTCCTATGTTTTCCTCTAAGAGTTTTATAATGTCCAGTCTTACATTTAGGTCTTTAATCCATTTTGAGTTTATTTTTGTGTTATGGTGTTGGGGATTGTTCTAATTTCATTCTTTTACATGTAGCTGTCCAGTTTTCCCAGCACCACTTACTGAAGAGACTGTGTTTTCTCCATTGTATATTCTTGCCCCCTTTATCAAAGATAAGGTGACCATATGTGCGTGGGTTTACCTCTTGGCTTTCTATCCTGTTCCATTGATCTATATTTCTGTTTTTGTGCCAGTACCATACTGTCTTGATTACTGTAGCTTTGTAGTATAGTCTGAAGTCAGGGAGCCTGATTCCTCCAGCTCTGTTTATCTTTCTCAAGATTGCTTTGGCTATTCGGGATCTTTTGTGTCTCCATACAAATTGTGAAATTTCTTGTTCTAGTTCTGTGAAAAATGCCAGTGGTAGTTTGATAGGGATTGCATTGAATCTGTAGATTGTTTTGGGTAGTATAGTAATTTTCACAATGTTGATTCTTCCAATCCAAGAACATGGTATATCTCTCCGTCTGTTTTATCATCCTTAATTTCTTTCATCAGTGTCTCATAGTTTTCTGCATACAGCTCTTTTGTCTCCTTAGGTAGGTTTATTCCTAGGTATTTTATTCTTTTTGTTGCAATGGTAAATGGGATTGTTTCCTTAAATTCTCTTTCAGATATTTCATTATTAGTGTATAGGAATGCAAGAGATTTCTGTACATTAATTTTGTATCCTGCTATTTTACTAAATTCATTGATTAGCTCTAGTAGTTTTCTGGTAGTATCTTTAAGATTCTCTATGTATAATATCATGTTAACTGTAAACAGTGACACTTTTACTCCTTCTTTTCCAATTTGGATTCCTTTTATTTCTTTTTCATCTATGATTGCTGTGGGTAAAACTTCCAAAAGTATGTTGAATAATAGTGGTGAGAGTGGGCAGCTTTGTCTTGTTCCTGATCTTAGTGGAAATAGTTTCAGTTTTTCACCATTGACGATGATGTTGGCTGTAGGTTTGTCATATATGGCCTTTATTATGTTGAGGTAAGTTCCCTCTATGCCTACTTTCTGGAGGGTTTTTATCATAAATGGGTGTTGAATTTTGTCAAAAGCGTTTTCTGCATCTATTGAGATGATCATATGGTTTTTATCCTTCAATTCGTGAATATGGTGTGTCACATCGATTGATTTGTGTATATTGAAGAATCCTTGCATTCCTGGGATAAACCCAACTTGATGATGGTGTATGATCCTTTTAATGTGCTGTTGGATTCTGTGTGCTACTATTTTGTTAAGGATGTTTGCATCTATGTTCATCAGTGATTTTGGCCTGTAGTTTTCTTTTTTTGTGACATCTTTGTCTGGTTTTGGTATCAGGGTGATGGTGGCCTTGTAGAATGAGTTTGGGAGTGTTCCTCCCTCTGCTATATTTTGGAAGAGTTTGAGAAGGATGAGTGTTAGCTCTTCTCTAAATATTTGATAGAATTCACCTGTGAAGCCATTTGGTCCTGGGCTTTTGTTTGTTGGAAGATTTTTAATCATAGTCTCAATTTCAGTGCTTGTGGCTGGTCTGTTAATATTTTCTATTTCTTCCTGGTTCAGTCTCAGAAGGTTGTGCGTTTCTAAGAATTTGTCCATTTCTTCCAGATTGTCCATTTTATTGTCATATAGTTACTTGTAGTAATCTCTAATGATGCTTTGCATTTCTGCAGGGTCAGTTGTTACTTCTCCTTTTTCATTTCTAATTCTGTTGATTTGAGTCTTCTCCCTTTTTTTCTTGATGAGTCTGGCTAATGATTTATCAATTTTGTTTGTCCTCTCAAAGACACAGCTTTTAGTTTTATTGACCTCTGCTATCGTTTCCTTCATTTCTTTTTCATTTATTTCTGATGTGATCTTTACGATTTCTTTCCTTCTGCAAACTTTTGTGTTTTTTTTTTGTTGTTGCTGTTCTTCTTCTTTCTCTATTTGCTTTAGGTGTAAGGTTAAGTTTATTAATTGAGATTTTTCTTGTTTCTTGAGGCAGGGTTTTATTGCTATAAACTTCCCTCTTAGAACTGCTTTTGCTGCATCCCATAGGTTTTGGGTCATCGTGTTTTCATTGTCATTTGTTTCTAGGTATTTTTTGATTTCCCCTTTGATTTCTTTAGTGATCTCTTGGTTATTTAGTAGTGTATTGTTTAGCCTCCATTTGTTTGCAATTTTTACAATTTTTTTCCTGTAATTGATATGTCATTTCATAGTGCTGTGTTTGGAAAATATACTTGATAAGACTTCAATTTTCTTAAATTTACCAAGGCTTGATTTGTGACCCAAGATATGTTCTATCCTGGACAATGTTCCATGAACACTTGAGAAGAAAGTGTATTCTATTGTTTTTGGATGGACTGTCCTATAATTATCAACTAAGTCCATCTTGTTTAATGTGTCATTTAAAGCTTTAGTTTCCTTATTTATTTTCATTTTGGATGATCTGTGCATTGGTGAAAGTGGGGTGTTAAAGTCCCATACTATGATTGTGTTACTGCTGATTTCCCCTTTTAAGGCTGTTAGCATTTGCCTTATGTTTTGAGGTGCTCCTATGTTGGGTGCATAAATATTTATAACTGTTATATCTTCTTCTTGGATTGATCCCTTGATCATTATTTAGTGTCCTTCTTTGTCTCTTGTAATAATCTTATTTTAAAGTCTATTTTGTCTGATATGAGAATGGCTGCTCCAACCTTCTTTTGATTTCCATTTGCAAGGAATATCTTTTTCCATCCCCTCACTTTCAGTCTGTATGTTTCCCTAGGTCTGAAGTGGGTCTCTTGTAGACAGCCTATATACGGGACTTGTTTTTGTATCCATTCAGCCAGTCTATGTCTTTTGGTGGGAGCATTTAATCCATTTACATTTAAGTTAATTATCGATATGTATGTTCCTATTACCATTTTCTTAATTGTTTTGGATTTGTTTTTGTAGGTCTTTCCTTCTCTTGTGTTTCCTGCCTAGAGAAGTTCCTTTAGCATTTGGTGTAAAGCTGGTTTGGTGGTGCTGAATTTTCTTAGCTTTTGCTTGCCTGCAAAGGTTTTAATTTCTCTGTCAAATCTCAATGAGATCCTTGCTGGGTAGAGTAATCTTGGTTGTAGGTTTTTCCCCTTCATCCCTTTAAATATGTCCTGCCAGTCCCTTCTGGCTTTCAGAGTTTCTGCTGCAAGATCAGCTGTTAACCTTATGGTGATTCCCTTGTGTGTTATTTGTTGTTTTCCCCTTCCTGCTTTTAATATGTTTTCTTTGTATTTAATTTTTGATAGTTTGATTAATATGTGTCTTGGTGTGTTTTTCCTTGTATTTATCCTGTATGGGACTCTCTTTGCTTTCTGGACTTGATTAACTATTTGCTTTCCCATATTAAGGAAGTTTTCAAATATAATCTCTTCAAATATTTTCTCAGAACCTTTTTTTTCTCTTCTTCTTCTGTTACCCCTACAATTTGAATGTTGGTTCATTTAATGTTGTCCCAGAGGTCTCTGACTGTCCTCAATTCTTTTCATTATTTTTTCTTTATTCTGTTCTGTGGTAGTTATTTCCACTATTTTATCCTCCAGGTCACTTATTTGTTCTTCTGCCTCAGTTATTCTGCTATTGATTCCTCCTAGAGAATTTTTCATTTCATTTTTCATGTTGTTCATCATTGTTTGTTTGCTCTTTAGTTCTTCTAGGTCCTTTTTAAACCTTTCTTGTATTTTCTCCATTCTATTTCCAAGATTTTGGATCATCTTTATCAGGTAGACTGCCTATTTCCTCTTCATTTTTTGGTCTGGTGGGTTTTTACTTTGCTCCTTCATCTGCTGTGTATTTCTCTGTCTTCTCATTTTGCTTAACTTACTGTGTTTGTGGTCTCCTTTTCGCAGGCTGCATATTCGTAGTTTCCATTGTTTTTTGGTGTTTGTCCCCAGAGGGTAAGGTTGTTTCAATGGGTTGTGTAGGCTTCCTGGTGGAGGGGACTGGTGCCTGTGTTCTGGTTGATGAGGCTGGATCTTGTCTCTCTAGTAGGTAGGACCACATCCGGTGGTGTGTTTTGTGGTGTCTGTGAACTTATTATGATTTTAGGCAGCCTCTCTGCTAATGGGTGGCATTGTGTTTCTGTCTTGCTAGTTGTTTGGCATGAGGTGTCCAGCACTGGAGCTTGCTGGTCGTTGCATGGAGCTGGGTCTTAGCATTTAGATGGAAATGTTTCGGAGAGCTCTCGCCGATTACTATTATGTGGGGCCAGGAGGTCTCTGGTGGTCCAATGTCCTGAACTCAGCTCTCCCACTTCGGAGGCTCAGGCCTGACACCCCACCAGAGCACCAAGACCCTGTCAGCCACACAGCTCAGAAGAAAAGGTAGAAAAATAAATTAATTAAAATAAAATAAATTTAAAAAAATTATTAAAATAAAAATATTTAAAAGTAAGAAAAAAAATGAAGGCAGCAACCAAACCAATAAACAAATCTACCAACAATAACAAGCGTTAAAAACTATACTAAGATAAACATAAAAATAAGAAACTAGTCAGTCGCATACAGTAAACCCCAAGCTACAGTTGCTCCCAAAGTCCACTGCCTGTATTTTGGAATGATTCATTGTCTATTCAGATAGTCCACAGATGCAGGGTACATCAAGTTGATTGTGGAGATTTAATCCACTGCTCCTGAGGCTGCATGGAGAAATTTCCCTTCCTCTTTATTCGTACAGCTCTCTGGATTCACCTTTGGATTTGACACCACCTCTGCATGTAGGTTGCCCTCTGCCATCTGTTCTTTGCCCAGACAGGAGGGGGTTAAAGGAGCAGCTGAGTAGAGGGCTCTGGCTCACTCAGGCCGGGGGAAGGGAGGGGTACAGAATGCGGGCTGAGCCTGCAGTGGCAGAGGCTGGCGTGATTTTGCACCAGCCTGAGGCACATTGTGTGTTCGCCCGGGGAAGTTGTCCCTGTATCATGGGATCCTGGCAGTGGCAGGCTGCACAGTCTCCTGGTAGGGGAGGTGTAGATAGTGACCTGTGCTTGCACACAGGCTTCTTGGTGGCTTCAGCAGCAGCCTTAACATTTGTTGCCCGTCTCTGGTATCTGCGCTGATAGCCGTGGCTCATGCTCATCCCTGGAGCTCGTTTAGGTGGTGCTCTGAATCCCCTCTCCTCGCGCACCCCGAAACAATGGTCTCTTGCCTCTTACGCAGGTCCAGACTTTTCCCAGACTCCCTCCCAGCTAGCTGTGGTGCACCAGCCCCTTTCAGGCTGTGTTCATGCAGCCAACCCCAGTCCTCTCCCTGGGATCTGACCTCCAAAGCCCAAGGCTCATCTCTCAGCCCCACCTGCCCCGGCAGGTGAGCACACAAGCCTCTCAGGCTGTTGAGTGCTGGTTGGCACTGATCCTCTGTGTGGGAATCTCTCCACTTTGCCCTCTGCACCCCTGTTGCTGCGCTCTCCTACATGGTTCTAAAGCTTCTCCCCAGCCCACCCCCTGTTTCCACCAGTGCAGGGGCTTCCTAGTGTGTGGAAACTTTTCCTCCTTCACAGCTCCCTCCCAGAGGCGCAGGTCCCGTCCCTATTCTTTTGTCTCTGTTTTTTCTTTTTTCTTTTGCCCTACCCAGGCAGGTGGGGAGTTTCTTGCCTTTTGGGAAGTCTGAGGTCTTCTGCTAGTGTTCAGTAGGTATTCTGTAGGGGTTGTTCCATATGTAGATGTATTTTTGATGTATTTGTGGGGAGGAAGGTGATCTCCATGTCTTACTCCTCTGCCATCTTGAAGTGCAATCCCATGCCTTTAAGTGGCTTTTGTTTTGATGGCTTTGGCGGAGAACATGAGAACCCTGAACCCAAAAAAGTGAGATTATTACCTGCACTTCAGTTTAAGATGAATGGAAGATGATTGAAAGGGTTTATTTTCTCAATAAGACTGTCTTCTACTGGGAGTTTCATAATGGAAGCATTGGTAAGTATCATGGATGTGGCATTCCCAGTGCTTTTTGTATGTTTTGAAACCACAACAACAAACATAACTGAGTACTGACTTCCAAGATTTGCATCTGGAAAATACGCCATTAATGCTAAAAAAAACAGGCTTATTTGAGTATTATGGAGACCAAATCTTTCTTAGAATCCATCAATAGACATAACCATTACTGTAAACATGAGGACAATCAGGAATATTAACAAAACTTAAAGAAAGTCAAAGGTATGAACTATTAAATAGAAATGGAAATTTTTCTTATAATGAACTGCCTCATGTATCTTCTACATCTTTAATCTATGAACAGTTAATTTTTTCTTTGCATTTGAAAAATTGAACAGTAAATCTATTTTCATTGAAGAAAAATTAGAATGTCCAAATGAACAAAAAGAAAAATACCATATAACAACCTCTAGAGATAACTACTCTTTTCACCTTGATGTACCTCCTTTCAGGTACCTTTTAATCTATCTCTATCTCTAGATCCATATGTGTATCAATATACATATCTATCTTTTTTTTTTTAACAAATTGAGATTCTGTTAAACATAAGGTCTTGTAACCTCTGTTTTTTTACACATGACCCTATATCAGAAACATTATATTAATAACACTGAGGTATACAATCTTTAAAATGGGTGCATAGTATTCCATTGAACAAATGAAACATAATTTGGTTAATCAGTCTCCGATTACTAGACCCTTTGTATGTTTTGAATTTTATCTTTATAAGCAAGATAGTGATGGACATCTCTTTATATCCATTCTTATGATCTTTTCTAATTATTTCCTTAGGAAGTTTATCCCAGAGTAAGGTCCATTTACAAGGCATACTTCTAAAAAAATAGATTCTGAGTTAGTGCCATTATGAAACTCTCTCACTTAGTGTGGGTCAGAAAGGAAGTTTGTGAAAGTGGCCCAAGGGCCAGGAAATTAGGGGGAAACTCTATTTGCTCAGGATGCCAATCATGATGTACTTAGTCTTTAAAAATTCTGTGTTCCAAATGGAGTCTTCAACTTTATACTCAGTTTGTTATACAAGAAATACAGAAAAGGACAGTCACCCCCCCCCATATTAGTTTTCTATTGCTGCATAATAAAATACCACAAGCATCTTAAAACAACACAAATTTATTATCTCATAGTTTCTGTGGGTTGAGTCTGGGTATAGTTTACCTGGGTCTTGGCTCAGGGTCTCAGGGGGCACTATCAAGGTGTTGGCGATGCTCTGGTTCTCGTTTGGAGTTTGGGGTCATCTTCCAAGCTCATTCAAGGTTGCTGCTGAATTCAGTTCCTTGTAGAATTGAAGTCCCTATTTTCTTGTTAAATGTCAGCTGGGGATTACTCTCGGCTCCTAGAGGTCACTCACAGTTCCTTGCCACATGGTCCCCATAGGCAGTTCATAGCCTTTCTTTCATCTGATTAGGTCAGGTCCACCCAGGATAATCTTCCTTTTAATTCAATCGACTAGGAATCTTATTTATATCTGAAAAATCCCTTTTTGCCATATAACATAACATAACTATAGGAGTGATATTCCATTATATTTTTAGGTCCTGCCCACACTCAAGTGAAGGATTATGCAGCATACACACGATAAGGTGGGACTCTTGGGAAGGTCACCTTAGTATTCTGTCTACTACACCCATAGCTCAAATCCCCTAAGAAAACTGCTCTTGATATTTTGGTTATGTTCTAGATTTTTGTCACCATTATGTTTCGGTATTTTTTTGAAAAGAAATAGTTGTAATTATAGTGTTCAGTCACCATCGAATCCTTAATTTTCTTCATAATAATGTGCCAATGTTTCACTGCAAACGTTTGATGAGCATAATTTACAATTTTTTAGTTGATGCTTGTTATAGAATGAATGTTTGTTTCCCCCCCCCCCAATTCATATGTTGAAACCCTAACCCTCAGTGTGATGGTATTAAGAAGTGAGACCTTTGGGGTGATTAGATTTAGATGAGGTCATGAGGGTGGAGCTCCCATGATGGGATTAGTGTCCTTATAAGGAGAAGCATCAGTGCTTCCTTTCTCACCGTGTGAGGATGCAGCAGGGAGGCAATCATCTTTTTATTTATTTATTTTCAATAGGTCCTTGTTAGTTATCTATTTTTTTTTTTTTCTTGCGTTATGCGGGCCTCTCACTGTTGTGGCCTCTCCCATTTGCGGAGCACAGGCTCCGGACACACAGGCTCAGCGGCCATGGCTCACGGGCCCAGCCGCTCCGCGGCACGCGGGATCCTCCCAAAACGGGGCACGAACCCGCGTCCCCTGCATCGGCAGGCGGACCCCCAAGCACTGCGCCACCAGGGAAGCCCAGTTATCTATTTTAAATATAACAGTGTGTACATGTCAATCTCAAAGTTCCAGTCTATCCCTCCCCCTTACCCTTCCCCCTGGTAACCATAAATTCATTCTCTAAGTCTGTGAGTCTGTTTCTGTTTTGTAAATAAGTTCATTTGTATCATTTTTTTAGATTCTGCATATAAACGATCTCATATGATATGTGTCTTTCTCTGTCTGACCTACTTCATTTAGTATGACAATCTCTAGATCCATCCATGTCTCTGCAAATGGTATTATTTCATTCTTTTTAATGGCTGAGTAATATTCCATTGCATACATGTACCACAGTTTCTTTATCCATTCATCTGTTGATGGACATCTAGCTTGTTTCCATGCCCTGGCTATTGTAAACAGTGCTGCAATGAACATTGGGGTACATGTATCCTTTTGAACCATGCTTTTCTCTGGGTATATGCCCAAGAGTGGGATTGCTGGATCACATGATATCTCTATTTTTAATTATTAAAGGAACCTCCATACTGTCCTCCATAGACGCTGTACCAATTTATATTCCCACCAACAGTGTAGGAGGGTTCCCTTTTCTCCACATCCTCTCCAGCATTTATTGTCTGTAAATATTTTGATGATGGCCATTCTGACTGGTGTGAGGTGATATCTCATTGAAGGCAATCAACTTAAGGTCAGAAATAGGGCCCTCACCAAGAGCAGGATCTGCCAGAACCTTGATCTTGGACTTCTAGCTTCTAGAACTGTGAGAAATAAATGTCCGTTGTTTAGGCCACCCAGTCTATGACACTTTTCTAATATCAGCCCAAGCTGACTAAGACAATATTGTGAACGGGATTTTTTTTTGAATTATATTTTCTAATGATTGCCATTGCCTGGATTTTAAGAATTTTCTACTTGATTCCTTTGTCATCAGTTTCTCATCATGGATATCAGGGAATGTAGGGGTCATGGATTTCTATTTTTTGTTTTCTCTTCTTTTTATAAAGGAGAGCTGAAGTATCAGAACAGATGAAGCATGGCTTCTCTGAGACAGACTCTTTCACTGATGAAATATTTATGATGACATGTTGCCTAGCAATTGTCACCAGATCTTCTTTCATTCGCAAGAGTGAAACTCAAGGGGCACTTCCCCAGGAGATGTAGCAAAGAGAAAAACCAGCCTAATGAACACAGCCTCTGCTTCCTTGATGAAATTCCTCCTAGTTTTAGGCAAAGAAAATATTTATTGAGGAAATGGTCATGTTTGCTAGAATAACTTAATGGCTGGGTGAGAATAAAGCAGGAGGAAGACTTCGAAAAAACAAAAGCAGGCAGATCATCAAGGAGCACTTATCTGTCATGTAGCAAAATGTTTTATTTTTTGTCACTGCCCACTGACATGTATCCCAACAACATTGTCTTTGTACCTGTTGCCTTGCCTGGTTCTGGCTGTCAAACTGCTGGGCTCATTAAGGTACAGGCCTCCTGGGTTGGGGTCCCTGAATTAAGGACCAATCTTTTTCAGGGGTGTTGGCGTCCAGGTATTAGAACATTCCACAAAGAAGGGGGCTAGGAAGGAAATAAGTTCTGTTTAAAAAGAATTGTGTTAGAATATAATTCTTTTAAGGTAGGGGGATGTTCAAAGACTAGGCACTCCCTCAGAAGTCATTTTGCTCTTTCCAGGTGTAATCATCAAACCACAGAGTGCCAGACCGTTCTTTCTTTCCCTTTCTCTCTTTCTCTAAATATCTTCCTCTCTCCCTCCCCCCCTTCCTTCCTTCTTCCCTTCCTCCTTCTCAGTTTTTAATCACCAACATTTTCCCCTACCCCCAGAAACCCCATATTTTACAAGTAGAATCACCACACCAAGTAAATGTAATTCCAAGCAGAAGCAAAGAAACTTAACATCTTTATTAACGTGTGTAAATATGCCTTAACATGGGTAAGTGTGCAATCTCTATCAGAAAGTAGCTCGATGACCTCATAATTTCCCTGGTGGATGCCAAGGGGCAAAGCATCCCAAGTTGGAAATCATAAACCTAATCTATCCTCCTCATTTTCCAGAACGCTTCAAACTGATGTAAATTACCCAGGAGGGCTCATGAGCACTCAGCAGGGAAGCTGGGTTCACGACCTCAGATAGTGAGCAGAGATCATGATGACACATTGGAATCATCTGAGGAGCTTAAAAATTACCGACACCTGGATCCAGAGCGTCTGACTTAGTTGGTCTGGGGTGAGGCCAGGGCATCTGATTATAATGTGCAGCTGAGGTTAGAGAGACCACAAATACTTCCCAGCATTGAGAGTCACTGAACAGCGGTTTTCTATTGAAAAGCTCTATTTTCCCCATCCCCACCCTACTCACTTTACTGATAAAAGAAGGACTTTAATTCAGAAATGAAGAAAGAGATCAGCTGGGCTTTAAAAGGAAGGGAGGAGGTCCTAGCAGTTTATAAAAGACCCTGAAGACATTTTGCAGAGACCTCACAAGCAGTATGTAGTTGTGGCTGATGCAGGCCTGTGGCCAAGAGCAAGGAAATAAGTTGACTTTGGGCAGGTCATAAGAATCTCCAGAGGTCAATGTGCTTATCTGTAAAAGAGGTCTTAGGAAATCTGGGTCTTGCTAGGTAAGAAGCATGTGATGTAGTAGGGAAA
>NW_006772915.1:0-8227 GCF_000442215.2 Lipotes vexillifer | reverse complement strand
AAAGGGGGTGATGTGGCAAACTGGAGACTACACACTCCCTAAGGAATGCAGCTCATGCTGTCAAGCAAGAAAGAAACTCGCTGCTGGAAGATGTCTCAATTGTTCAAGGTAAGCCAGAAACACAGACTTTGACGTGAAACCGCCTGAACTTTACATTTTGGCAACACATTTAAATGTTTTAAATCCACTTCTGGGGATGATATCAGTTGCTGGCACTCTATCTGTGAAAGGCAGCAGTTTGTAATTTCTCACCCACATTATTTCCAAGGTCTCTTCCTGCTCTAATTTCAAGAATTCTTAACTGGGGTGGGTCTGTACGAGAGCTGCACCAACCATGACAAACTCTAGAGAGCCCAGTTGGGTAGTGACTGTTTTTTTACAGTTGAAAAGCTTGTTTCTGTCTTGGTCCTTGTCAGCCCCCGCTACTGCAGCCTGCTTGCTCCTAAGTACCATGAACTGCAGAGACCAGGCACAGTTGAATCTCCTCTGAGTCTCAGCATCTCCTCATCCTGAAATGGAGATGACAGCTGAGAACTGTGAGCAGAGGCTCTGGAGAAGCAGGAGCAGCATGCTTTCTGCAAGCCGTGACCAACAGTCCTGGGGGTGAAGGAGTGCCCAGCAATCAGTGTGGCGTCCTCTCCCCATAGCTGAGGTCAGGAGGTGCTTTCGATAGGTTAAACTGTTGGTTGCTGAATCTAAGTACAAAACTAGATTCCACACCACCCTCCTCCAGTTAGATTAGACTTCTAAAAATACCTTTAGCAGCACATAATCTGTCTTGATGGGCTTGACAAATTAGTCATCAAAGTTCCCGCTGCTCAGCCAAGAGGAGTCCGTCCCTGGTCAAAGTTTCATTTTCTTGAAATCTGTCACCTTCCCCAGGTCAGCAGAGAGCTGATGGGCATTTTGTTTAATACAAGAGTGAATGCTCAGCCGTCCGGTCCGACACAACAGTGATAGAGGCCAGAGAACCTTATTCTTGTTGGGATCTGGGCTTTAGTAGCAAGGGATTGACTCTATGTCATCCCCTAATCAGACCGTGGAGAACAGTCTGTTCTCTAGCTGCTGGGCAGCCTGCAGTTGCACTCCCCAAAAACTGTGTAGTGTGTTCATTTGTATAACACCCCTGGGAATCACATGAGTAGAAGCATCAAGATCCTTTAGGAGGTTTATATTGTATTATATCCAGTAAAAAAAAAAAAAAAAGTATAAAAAATGGATTACACACTATTATCTATTTATCTAACCTCCCTACTAAGGAATGGAAAGCCCACTGAAATCTTAAATTTGACAATCTCTGGGTGCTACTGTGACTATGGCTAAATTTTAGATGCTTTATGCTTTTATTTACCAAACTACCCACAAACAGCTTGTATTACACTAGCACACTTTTAAAAAGCTTTTACTCATTTACATTAAGTAGCATTTTTAGTTTTGCATGAAAGTTTGGGGTGAAATGTTAGTTTTAAGATTGCTTCAAGTGCTGTTTCGCTCTTAGCAGGATAATATAATTAGTAACTTCTGATAATGACATATATCACATTCTTTAAATTACATAAAATTGCTCTAAATCACAGGGATCTGTTCTGCAAATAACTGAATAAACCTTTTAAAAATATTTATACCCATTTGACCTAGTTGTTCCATTTCTGAGAAACTATCTTAAAGAAATAATGTTAAATACAGAAAACCGGCATGAAGATGTCCATCATAGTGTTATTTATAAAACAACAAATTGAAAACAACTTAAATCTTTAATAAAAACATCTTAAAGTATGTCTAAAGTAAAAATATGAAATCATTAAAAATGATAGCCACAGGGGACTTCCCTGGCAGCCCAGTGGTTAAGACTCTGCACTTCCATTGCAGGGGGTGTGGGTTCAATTCCTGGTCAGGGAACTAAGATCTCACATGCTGCATGGCACGGCCAAAAAATAAACAACAACAACGTGATTAAACCAGCCAAGATGACTAAATATAATACCACAAAAACTCAAAAAAAGAAAAAGCCATAAAAATTTTAGTAAAGTGGAAAATGCTTATTTTTAATGTTAAAAGCAAAAAAAATTCCAACAAAATTTCATATACAGTATAATCACAGATGGTGATAGTTGTATTTACTACCTAGAATTACAGTGAGAATTCAATGAAATAACGTGTCTGAACCCTTACCAAAGTACTCAATAAATGTAACTCTTAGTTTTCTATGTACATGTAAATGTGTATAATAAAGACTAAAGGAGGGGTTAGTCAACAATTTTATTTTGGTAGAGTTATGATGGATTTTCAGAATTTTCTTACTACTTTTCTATATTTTCTAAGTACTTCATAATGAACCACTATTCTTTAAATAGGAGGAAATAAAATTATATACACAAAAGTAAAGGTCATTCTATGTTTAGATTCCCTATTTTCAACACAGTGACAGAGGGGATGGAGAATCTTGTGATGCTTTTACACACTCAGCTGATCCAGCTTTTAGGTTGAGATGCCACAGCCAATGCTTAGAAAATCAAGTAAAGATGAAACACATGTGAACAGACAAAATTCTCAAGGAAGGAATAATCTGAAACACATCTTATGAATGGATTAAGGAGGAGACCTCCATGGGGTTGCCTCTCCCTCAGGAGAAGTGGCTGGAGCAGAGTGGGGACCTGCTTAGATAATTGTAAACTTCTCCATCAATTCCAGGGGTGCCTGATGTAACTTAATCTCAGTCAGTTGGCAAAAAGCCGTTGAGTGTTGACTCTGTCTTGTACCATTTGCCCTAATCCAACACCTCGCAAAACAACCTCTGATAGCTCTGCTGGGCACTGTGCAGGGCTGAGTAGGGAAAAGAGGTGGTCATGGTGGATGGGGGCCTGATCCTGATTTAGGAAAAGACTTATTCAGGAAGACAGATTTTTGAGAAGACACATAAACTTTGTATTCTGTGAGGGTCTTGCTGATGTGGTTTTTATCCTCCCAGCCCTTTCCATTTCCTGCAATGTTTCTATACTCGAATATGTGTGTACATATAAACTACTTAACTGTCTGGGAGGCTGATGTTTGGTGAAAAGCATTCTCCGTCTCGTCATTGTGAAGGGCACGATCCATTACATGATCTTCTCTCACTCAGTGATAGAAGGCTTCAAGGGTGAGTCTACTTTAAAACAGTTCCTGTCACAGGCTTTGGGCCAGGAAAACCTTCATGCTCTAAGGTGCTTGCTACACGATGGCTCAAAAATTGGGGGTCTCCTTGCTGCACTCTTTTCTGCATGGGATATTAAAGATAAGTACTGCAGTGTGGGAAGAACATGTGGCAGGAGGTTTCTTCCATCCATCCAGCAACATGTGTGCCCCCCGGAAGAACTTGCTGTCTCTGGGCATCGAGGGATGCCAGTGTCTGCTTTGGGGCTATTGGAAGTGTGTGCCCTCTGCCTCCCTCTCAGCAGAGCTTTAGGTGGAGTCATATGTACAAAGGTAGGGTCAGTTTCTCACCAGTCCATCTTTATTTCCACTTGGATTCAGGGCTGAGGAGCTAATTTCCTGCCTTGTTGTATGCAGAATCGAGGCTGTTTAAACTTTGATGATGGTTTAAACTCTTGAACATGCTGAATAATCAATAGGATTTAAATTAAGGATAAAATACTCTGAGAGGCTCCCAGTGTGACTGCACTCTGAGTACAGGCAGTCTCTGTAGCTGTCAGCATGGAGGTGAAGTGCGATCTTGGAGTCTCTTGAGACTCAGCATGGGCTGGCAAATGTGGATATTTGCCCTTGAACTTGCAATGTAAAATCCTTGCTCCTCTTTTCATAAAATCCAGGGGTTTCTACAGTACCTCTGTGCCAATTAGCTCAAAGCAGGCTTGGCACCTATTTGAAAAATCAAGTCTCTACCTTGAACACATCCAAGGTTGGTCTACTGTTAATTACTCTACTTGCCATGCTTTGATTCTTGTTTCATCTTTGCTCCTACCCTGCTGTGTGATGTTGGGCCAGTCACTCAGCATTCCTGGGCCTTCTAACATGAGAGAGTTGGATCAGAGAAATGGTCTAGCTCAAAATCTGATTCTATATTAAGCATGGACTTCAGAGTTTCCACTTTCTTTTTTTAAATTTATTTTTAATTTTTTAATTATTATTATTATTTTTTATATCCTTATTGGAGTATAATTGCTTTACAGTGGTGTGTTAGTTTCTGCTTTATAACAAAGTGAATCAGTTATACATATGTTCCCATATCTCTTCCCTCTTGCGTCTCCCTCCCTCCCACCCTCCCTATCCCACCCCTCCAGGCGGTCACAAAGCACCGAGCTGATCTCCCTGTGCTATGCAGCTGCTTCCCACTAGCTATCTACCTTACGTTTGGTAGTGTATTTATGTCCATGCCTCTATTGCGCTTTGTCACAGCTTACCCTTCCCCCTCCCCATATCCTCAGGTCCATTCTCTAGTAGGTCTGTGACTTTATTCCTGTCTTACCTGTAAGTTCTTCATGACATTTTTTTTTCTTAAATTCCATATATATATGTTAGCATACAGTATTTGTCTTTCTCTTTCTGACTTACTTCACTCTGTATGACAGACTCTAGGTCTATCCACCTCATTACAAATAGCTCAATTTCGTTTCTTTTTATGGCTGAGTAATATTCCATTGTATATATGTGCCACATCTTCTTTACCCATTCATCCAATGATGGACACTTAGGTTGTTTCCATCTCCGTGCTATTGTAAATAGAGCTGCAATGAACATTTTGGTACACGGCTCTTTTTGAATTATGGTTTTCTCAGGGTATATGCCCAGTAGTGGGATTTCTGGGTCATAGGGTAGTTCTATTTTTAGTTTTTTAAGGAACCTCCATACTGTTCTCCACAGTGGCTGTATCAATTTACATTCCCACCAACAGTGTAAGAGGGTTCCCTTTTCTGCACACCCTCTCCAGCATTTATTGTTTCTAGATTTTTGATGATGGCCATTCTGACTGGTGTGAGATGATATCTCATTGTAGTTTTGATTTGCATTTCTCTAATGATTAATGAAGTTGAGCATTCTTTCATGTGTTTGTTGGCAGTCTGTATATCTTCTTTGGAGAAATGTCTATTTAGGTCTTGGATTGGGTTGTTTTTTTTTTTGTTACTGAGCTGCATGGGCTGCTTATAAATCTTGGAGATTAATCCTTTGTCAGTTGCTTCATTTGCAAATATTTTCTCCCATTCTGAGGGTTGTCTTTTCATCTTGTTTATGGTTTCCTTTGCTGTGCAAAAGCTTTGAAGTTTCATTAGGTCCCATTTGTTTATTTTTATTTCCATTTCTCTAGGAGGTGGGTCAAAAAAGGAACTTGCTGTGATTTATGTCATAGAGTGTTCTGCCTATGTTTTCCTCTAAGAGTTTGATAGTTTCTGGCCTTAGTTTAGGTCTTTAATCCATTTTGAGCTTATTTTTGTATATGGTGTTAGGGAGTGACCTAATCTCATACTTTTACATGTACCTGTCCAGTTTTCCCAGCACCACTTATTGAAGAGGCTGTCCTTTCACCACTGTACATTCCTGCCTCCTTTATCAAAGATAAGGTGACCATATGTGCATGGGTTTATCTCTGGGCTTGCTATCCTGTTCCATTGATCTATCTTTCTGTTTTTGTGCCAGAACCATACTGTCTTGATTACTGTAGCTTTGTAGTATAGTCTGAAGTCAGGGAGCCTGATTCCTGCAGCTCCGTTTTTCATTCTCAAGATTGCTTTGGCTATTCGGGGTCTTTTGTGTTTCCATACAAATTGTGAAATTTTTTGTTCTAGTTCTGTGAAAAATGCCAGTGGTAGTTTGATAGGGATTGCATTGAATCTATAGATTGCTTTGGGTAGTAGAGTCATTTTCACAATGTTGATTCTTCCAATCCAAGAACATGGTATATCTCTCCATCTGTTTGTATCATCTTTAATTTCTTTCATCAGTGTCTTATAATTTTCTGCATACAGGTCTTTTGTCTCCTTAGGTAGGTTTATTCCTAGATATTTTATTCTTTTTGTTGCAGTGGTAAATGGGAGTGTTTTCTTGTTTTCACTTTCAGATTTTTCATCATTAGTGTATAGGAATGCCAGAGATTTCTGTGCATTAATTTTGTATCCTGCTACTTTACCAAATTCATTGATTAGCTCTAGTAGTTTTCTGGTAGCATCTTTAGGATTCTCTGTGTATAGTATCATGTCTTCTGCAAACAGTGGCAGCTTTACTTCTTCTTTTCCGATTTGGATTCCTTTTATTTCCTTTTCTTCTCTGATTGCTGTGGCTAAAACTTCCAAAACTATGTTGAATAAGAGAGGTGAGAGTGGGCAACCTTGTCTTGTTCCTGATCTTAGTGGAAATGCTTTCAGTTTTTCACCATTGAGGATGATGTTGGCTGTGGGTTTGTCATATATCGCCTTTATTATGTTGAGGTATGTTCCTTCTATACCTACTTTCTGGAGGGATTTTTTAAAATCATAAATGGGTGTTGAATTTTGTCAAAAGCCTTCTCTGCATCTATTGAGATGATCATATGGTTTTTATCCTTCAATTTGTTAATATCATTTATCACATTTATATGTGTATTTTGAAGAATCCTTGCATTCCTGGGATAAACCTCACTTGATCATGGTGTATGATCTTTTTAATGTACTGTTGGATTATGTGTGTTAGTATTTTGTTCAGGATTCTTGAATCTATGTTCATCAGTGATACTGACTTATTTTCTTTCTTTGTGACATCGTTTTCTGGTTTCGTTATCAGGGTGATGGTGGCCTCATAGAATGAGTTTGGGAGTGTTCCTCCCTCTGCTCTATTTTGGAAGAGTTTCAGAAGGTTAGGTGTTAGCTCTTCTCTGAATGATTGATAGAATTCGCATGTGAAGCCATCTGTCCCTGGGCTTTTGTTTCTTGGAAGATTTTAAATCACAGTCTCAATTTCAGTGCTTGTGCTTGGTCTGTTTATATTTTCTATTTCTTCTTGGATCACTCTCAGAAGGTTGTGCTAAGAATTTGTCCATTTCTTCCAGGTTGTCCATTTTATTGGCATATAGTAATGTAACGTTTATAGTAATTGTTTGTAGTAATCTCTCATGATTCTTTGTATTTCTGCAGTGTCAGTTGTTACTTCTCCTTTTTCATTTCTAATTATATTGATTTGAGTGTTCTCCCTCTTTTTCTTGATGAGTCTGTCTAATGTTTTCTCAATTTGTTTATCTGCTCAAAGAACCAGCTTTTATTTTTATTGATTTTTGTTATTTCATTCATTTCTTTTTCATTTATTTCTGATCTGATATTTATGATTTCTTTCCTTCTGCTAACTTTGGGATTTTTTTGTTTTTCTTTCTCTAATTGCTTTAGGTGTAAGGTTAGGTTGTTTATTTGACATGTTTCTTGTTCCTTGAGATAGGATTGTATTGCTCTAAGAGGGAAGATTTTCCCTCTTAGAACTGTTTTTGATGCATCCCACAGATTTTGCGTCGTGTTTTCATTGTCATTTTTTTCTAGGTATTTTTTGATTTCTGCTTTGATTTCTTCAGTGATCTCTTGATTATTAAATAGTGTATTGTTTAGTCTCCATGTGTTTGTAATTTTTACAGATTCTTCCTATAATTGATATCTAGTCTCCTAGCATTGTGGTCGGAAAAGATACTTGATATAATTTCAGGTTTCTTAAATTTACCAAGGCTTGATTTTTGACCCAAGATACGATCTATCCTGGAGAATGTTCATGAGCACTTGAGAAGAAAGTGTATTCTATTGTTTTGGGTGAACTGTCCTATAAATATCAATTAAGTCCCTCTTGTTTAATGTATCTTTTAAAGCTTGTGTTTCCTTATTTATTTTCATTTTGGATGATCTGTCCATTGGTGAAAATAGGGTGTTAAATTCTGCTACTAGGGTTGTGTTTCTATCAGTTTCCCCTTTTATGGCTGTTAGCAATTGCCTTATGTATTGAGGTGCTCCTATGTTGGTTGGTTAAATATTTGCAATTGTTATATCTTCTTCTTGGATTGATCCCTTGATCATTATGTAGTGTCTTTCTTAGTCTCTTGTAATAGTCTCTATTTTAAAGTCTATTTTGTCTGATATGAGAATGGCTACTCCAGCTTTCTTTTGCTTTCCGTTTGCATGGAATATCTTTTTCCATCCCCTCACTTTCAGTCTGTATGTATCTCTAGTTCTGAAGTGGATCTCTTGTAGACAGCATATATATGGGTCTTGTTTTTGTATCCATTCAGCCA
>NW_006772914.1:0-234 GCF_000442215.2 Lipotes vexillifer | reverse complement strand
AGTGATGTTATAAGTCCTAGCTGGCCTTGCTACCAAGCAGGAACAGGAAACAGGAGGTTGACCTAGCACTGCTGGCCTTGCTTCTTTACATCATTTATTTGTAATTCAAAATCCAAGAGAGGGGTGCAGTTGGCCAACCCGAGGTCGCCCGACTGTTTTCCACCTGTAAGGGAGACTGAGCATGTGAGTAAACAGTGTATCTGACATGTTCAGCTTGTGTAAGGGGAGGAAGGC
>NW_006772913.1:0-390 GCF_000442215.2 Lipotes vexillifer | reverse complement strand
GAACCCGTGTCCCCTGCCTCGGCAGGCGGACTCTCAACCACTGCGCCACCAGGGAAGCCCCTGCACCTCATTTTTATGGATAAAGAAACTGAGGCACAAGACACAGAGCTAATAAATGGCCAACCTGGGGCTTAACTCGTTCTCCAAAGCCAGTCTCCACGGCATGAAAACATGTCTATTCACTTTCTCACCTTTTCCCCACAATATCTGTCCTATTTCTTTCAGATATCTGCACATCTGATTTTTAAAATTTTTATTTTATTTTGGAGCAGAGTTGATTAACAATGTTGTATTAGTTTCAGGTGTACAGCATAGTGACTTAGTTATACATATACATGCATCTATTCTTTTTCAAATTCTTTTCCCATTTAGGTTATTACAGAATATTGA
>NW_006772911.1:0-816 GCF_000442215.2 Lipotes vexillifer | reverse complement strand
GCCCATGCCCTAACACGTACGCTAACCCTAAACCATTGTCGTATCCTAACCTGTACCATAAACTGTCCCCGTTCCCTTACCCTAAACCTAACTCTAATCCTAACCCATACCCTTCGCCATACCCTAACCCGTGCCCTAGTCCTATCCCATATACTAACACTAACCAGTACCCTAACACATATACTAAACATAAAACATTGTCGTACCCTAACCTGTAGCCTAAACCGTCCACATTCCCTAAAGCTAACCCTACCCCTAACAGTAACCCTTAGCCGAAGCCTTAACCTAACCCATGCCCTACTCCTAACCAGTACACTAACGCTAACCCATGACCTAACACGTACGTTAACACTAAACCGTTGGTGTTCCCTAACCTGTACTCTAAACCGTCCCTGTTCACTAATCCTAGCCTTAACCCTAAACCTAAACCTAAACCTTTCCCGGAGCCTTACCCTAACCCGTGCCCTAATCCTAACATGTATGCTAACACTAACCAGTACCCTAACAAGTATGCTAAACCTAAACCGTTGTCATATCCTAACCTGTACCCTAAACCGTCCCTTTTCCCTAACCCTAAAACTTTCCCTAACCCTAAGCCTTACGCAAAGCCTTACCCTAACACGTGCCCTAATCCTAAACCATACACTATCACTAACCCATGCCTTAACACGTATGGTAACCCTAAACCATTGTCGTACACTAATATGTACCCTAAAATGCCCCCATTCCCTAAACCTAAACCTAACCCTGACTCGAAGCCTTACCCTAACCCGTGCCCTAAACTTAACATGTACACTAACACTAAAAAGTGCCCTA
>NW_006772910.1:0-277 GCF_000442215.2 Lipotes vexillifer | reverse complement strand
TACAGGTTAGGGTATGACAACTGTTTAGGGTTAGCGTACGTGTTAGGGCACGGGTTAGTGTTAGTATATGGGTTAGGAATAGGGCACGGGTTAGGGTAAGGCTTCGGGAAAGGGTTAGGTTTAGGGTTAGGGTTAGGGAACGGGGACTGTTTAGGGTACAGGTTAGAGTGCGACAACGATTTAGGGTTAACGTACATGGTAGGGCTCTGTTCAGTGTTAGTGTACAGTTTAGGATTAGGGCACGGGTTAGGGTAAGGCTTCGGGTAAGGGTTAGGGT
>NW_006772909.1:0-250 GCF_000442215.2 Lipotes vexillifer | reverse complement strand
GTCCGGAGCCTGTGCTCCGCAACGGGAGAGGCCACAACAGTGAGAGGCCCTCGTACCGCCAAAAAAAAAGGTACAAATGAACTTATTTACAAAACAGAAACAGATTCACAGACTTAGAGAACAAACTTATGATTACCAGGCGGGAAGGGTAGAGGGGAGGGAGAGTTAGGGAGTTTGGGACTGACATTACACACTGCTATATTTAAAATGGATAACCAACAAGGACCTACTGTATAGCACAGGGAACTCT
>NW_006772908.1:0-1583 GCF_000442215.2 Lipotes vexillifer | reverse complement strand
GGGGCCTGGCGGGGGGCGCGTCAGACCTGCAGGTTGTGCTCCTCTAGGCTGAGCCTGGTCGCCAGGCGCAGGCGGTCCTGGTAGCCGGGGTACGCATTCTTCTGGAAGTATTCCTTGAGCACGTCCAGTTGCTCTTTGGTGTACACCGTGCGCTCCTGCCGCTTCCTCTTTGGGGGTCCTGAGCTCCGTGTGGGGCCTGGCCAAGGGGGAAGCAGGGTCACATGAGCCCCAGCAACAGCCCCAGCAACAGCCCCCAGCCCGCCTGGCACCCTCTCCCTACCTGCGCCAGGCCCTTGTGAGCAGCCGAGGGGCGCAGGCCTGAGGGCGGCAGGCAGCGCGTGGAGAAGCCTGCGGCATCGGGCCCAGACGTTCTTGGTCAGACTCAGGCTCTCCGTACTTCCGCCCCAGCCCCTGTACCTCTCTGGGCCTCAGTGAACACAGCTTTGAAATGGGCCTGATCACAGCTCCTGGAGTATTCCAGAGCCCCCAGCCTGGGAAGGCACGCAGGACAGACTCCTTAGGGCTCCCCCTCTCCCATCCAAGGGCTGGAGCCACCCTGACGTTTACAGGGGACCACTGCGTGCCAGGCTCTCTGCTCATCTCACCCCAGTAATGTAATTCCATTCCCCAGACTCCGCTAAGCCCTCCCCACGCACGGCACAGCGCAAGAAGCGCTCTCAGACAGCTGGGCCCTTCTCTGGATGCCCAGGAGGCCTCCCAGCCTTGGCCCTAGGACACCCCTTGCACAACCCCACCGCCGGCCCAGAGACCTCCTGGTGGCCCAGACTCACCCATGAGCGACTTGGGTTCGCTTCCTCCTCACTGCTGCTCTGCTGTCTGCATCTGAGGCTCTGCTCACAGGGCCTGGGGCTTACATCCCAGCTTTATGCTCTGCCCACCTGGGCACACCCTAAGGGTCCTGGAACCCACCCTGTCTTGCCCCACCCTCAGACTCACTCCCTTGCAGGAGATGCAATAATTGATTAATCCTTTCTTTATTGAGCAGCTACTACTCTCTGGGCCTTTCCTGGGAGCTGCTAATAACCCTCTGTGTTAAGACAGCCTGGGTCCTGCCCTTTTCCCTTTGGGGATGAATGAACTGGGTCTGGTTTGCCTGTTTGACTCAGGATCTTGGGTCTCAGGAGCCCAGCTTTCTGCCTCTCCCGGCTGCATAGACCTGGAACTAAACATCAGACTGAACTCCTGGCTTGTGCCGGGGTCTCCCGGGGTCAGGGGGGGACACAGCTTATTATACTCATCCCCAGGGGACTTTTATTGTCATCAGTGGGAGATGACAATTAAATAAGTGATCAAGTACAGCATTAAACAAAGCAGAGAGAACTTGTTATTCGATTTACGTCACTCTGAACGGCTGCCCACGGGAACATTCTACCATCAGTGGACATATACTCAGCTCCATTTCTGGCAGCATTCTGCCATAAGTGGACACCTTTTCTGCTTCTTGGGCAGCTGGGAGCACATTGGTCACCAAGACAGTCGATGGTGCTGCTGTCGACAGGGGAGAATCTAGTAATGTCCTTGATCTGTAAGATGTGACTCGAGGCCACCTTCTCCCTACTTTT
>NW_006772907.1:0-2214 GCF_000442215.2 Lipotes vexillifer | reverse complement strand
AAAGCATATTTCAGTCATTTTGTCTCCAGATATGTATTAAGTAGACAGCAAAAAATATGCAAAGGAAATTTTAATGTTTTCAAAATATTGACTCTAAAATACTTAATAATAGTATAATTGATAATATTTTAATGTATTTTACATTGATATGGTTGCTGTTGTATTGTTTCTCTAAAGTGTACATATTCATAAAAAAAATATTTCAAATAAATCTGCCACAAAGTGGGCTCTAAACAAAAATTAACAATTCTTAGCCTCATAATTAAACTTAATAATATTAACAGAAAATATCTTAAATTAAATTAAGAAATTTTTTAGATTAGAAGATCAAGTTAAAAAGGAAAAAAAAGAGAAAACAAATAAAATGTTTTGCCTTTGTATGTATTCTGATTTTTTGAGGAAAATAAAAAAACAATATTTAAAAGTAGAGGGTAATTTCTACACAGTAGCTGCTATGACCCTAATGTTTTCCAGGTTTTTTTTCTTTCTTTTTTTTTCTTTGCCATGGGAGTAGCAACATTAGGATGAAAACACTTACATGCATACATACACTGTATTTTACAGATACACAATAAAAGTGTTTGATAGACTATCACAAAAGCCACATCTCTTTCCTTTATCTCAGTTTTGATGTTTGGTATACCTCTCAGTACTTGATGTTTGTATACATTTTTTCATTAGGTTTCTGGTTTTAGTTCTAAATTTTGTTTGTTTGTTTTAGGGATTCTTTTTGTTGTTTTTGTTGGATGTGGTAGGGACCACATTACACTATAATTTTACTTAGAGTTAATATCTCACCACATCACTCATAGTATAGGATGCTTGTCATGATGTAACCCATTTACCTCTCATCTGTGTGCTTTTATTTCCATATGCCTTCTATCTATCTACTTAATGTAATGCACAATGTAGTTTGCTTTGATTAGTTATGATTTTAAAAAAATAAAGAGGAAAACAATAGTATTTTATATTTAACTCAATGTTATTATTGAGTTATTATTCTTATTTCCAGTGCTTGGAATTTATTCCTGTATAGCTGAAGTTCAATCGACTGTCAATTCCCTTCAAATTGAAGAAGTTCCTTTAACATTTCTTCTAGTGTAAGCCTGGTTCTGCTGAATTCTCTCAGACTTTATATTTTGTGAAAATATACGAAATTCAGTCTCATATTTAAAGCAAGTTTTTAGGACTTTTTTGGTTACGTAATAGGGAAGAACAAATCTGACTCCATATTCGATCTGTGTCTTTTGCTTTAACTTTTGTATTCTATGGCTTTTGCTTAGTCTTGCAAGCTCAGCACACAGGCAAGTTAATCATTAAAGGAATGTTGCCTATAGCTTGAAATATACATAATAGCCCCTTTCTGGGAACCCTGCCTCCCATGCTTGAGACTTAAGCTAAAATACTTTACATAGATTTACAGGAATATTTTGACAAGACCCATGACAAACTTCTGAAAGAACAAGGAATTTAACACATCCCCTCCAAGGTCTGGCCAGCACCAGGAAGTCTATTACACTTTAACCTTACATCCTCCCACCTCCCCCTCTTTGTAGCATAAAAGAAACTAGCATTCAAACCCAGACAAGATGTTCTTTAGAACATTAGTCCACCATCTTCTCAGTTTACTGGCTTTCTGAAGAGTTGCTGTTCCTTTCCCTAACACCTTGTTTCTCAGCTTATTGGCTTGTCATGCAGTGAATGGTACAAGCTTATACTCATTAACAGTTGAATGTAGAATTTGGGATTGACATTTTTTTCAGCATTTTCAAAAGGTTGATTTATTGTCATTTGACCACCATGTCCCTGATGAAAATTTAGCCATCTTTCTCATCATGGTTGCCATTTATGTAGCGCTTCATTTTTCTCAGGCTATCTTCAAGATCTTTCCTTTTTCATCTGTGGTTATCATTAGTTTGACTACTATATTATAAATGTGTTTTTTATATTTTTCTTTACTTTGTTTTCTTTCTTGCTTGCTCTTTTTCTTTCCTTTTTTTTCTTTTCTTTTTTTTTTTTTTAATTTTGCTGGAATTCACTGAGCTTCTTTTAACTGTAAGTTTATTTTTTTCACCAAAATGAAGAAATTTCCATCATTATTTCTTCATATATGTTTCTATGTATTTTTTACTCTCCTCCCTTTCTGGGAGTCTAACTAAATATAAATTAAATGTTGCAGCAATACTTTTTTTTTTTTTTTTTTTTTTTTTTTTT
>NW_006772906.1:0-367 GCF_000442215.2 Lipotes vexillifer | reverse complement strand
CACGGGCCCAGCCGCTCCGCGGCATGTGGGATCTTCCCGGACTGGGGCACGAGCCCGTGTCCCTTACATCGGCAGGCGGACTCTCAACCACTGCGCCACCAGGGAAGCCCTGAATTGATTTTAAAACAGAGATATATTTTAAGTTTTTTGCCCGAATGTTCATAGCATTGTTGCACATAATTCACAAAATTATCTACGTTCCATAGAACCTAGTTTCAAAAAACATATGGTAAGATGTACTACATCAAGTTTAACTTCTGTGGAAAGTAGATGAGGGAAAAGTAAGGCGACCTTGAGAGACTTTTATTACAGAACCAACTCAGTTTGTCCTAAATAGCTATCTTAGTGCTAAATCTATTATTATTTT
>NW_006772905.1:0-3628 GCF_000442215.2 Lipotes vexillifer | reverse complement strand
ACATGCCGTGGAGCGGCTGGGCCCGTGAGCCATGGCCGCTGAGCCTGCGCATCCGGAGCCTGTACTCCGCGACGGGAGAGGCCGCAACAGTAAGAGGCCCGCGTACCGCAAAAAAAAAAAAAAAATGTTATTGGATTAAATTCTCCAATAAAGAGGTATAAAGTGGCTGAATGGATTAAAAACAAGACCCAACTTATGCTTCCTGCAAGAGACTCACTTCAGCTTTAAGGACACACACAGATTGAAAGTGAAGAGATGGAAAAAGATATTCTATGCAAATGTAAAACAAAAGAGAGCATGAATAGCTGTACTTAGACAAAATAGACTTTAAGTCAAAAACTGTAACAGGAGACAGAGAGGTATTTATGTAATGATAATTCATTGAGACTATATAACAATTATAAATATATATGCCCCAAACATTACAGAACTTAAATAAGTTAAGCACAAATGGTAACTGATCTAAAGGGAGAAATAGACAAGCATACAATAATAGTAAGGGACTTCAGTACCCCATTTTCAACAATGGATAGATCATTCAGACAGAAAATCAACAAGGAAACATTAGACTTGAACCATACTTTAACCAAATGGAAGTAATAGGCATATGTAGAACATTCCATCCAACAGCAGCAGAATACACATTCTTCTCAAGCACACAGGGAACATTCTCCAGGATAAATATGTATTAAGCCAGAAAACAAGCCTTAGCAAATGGATGATGATTGAAACTACACCAAGTATCTTTTCCAACCACAATGGCACAAAATTAGAAATTACCAACAGGAGGAAAACTGGAAAATTCACAAATATGTGAAATCAAACAGCACACTCCTGAATAACCAATGGGACAAAAAGAAATTTGAAAAGAAAGTTTAAAAAAAATCTTGAAACAAAATAAAATAGAAATATGACATACCAAAACTTATGGGAATCACCAAAAGCAGTTCTTAGAGTGAAGTTTTTAGTGATAAATGCTTACATTAGGAAGAAGGAAAGGTCTCAAATAAATAACCTACCTTTGCACCTCAAGGCACTAGAAAGAACAAAGTAAGCCCAAAGTTAGCAAAAAGAAGGAAATTACAAATATCGGAGCTGAAATAAATAGAGAAAGGAAAAAGATCAGTAGATCTAAGCTGTTTTTTGGACAAGATAAGCAATATCGACAAACCCTTAGCTAAACTAACTAAGAAAAACAGAGAGAAGACTCAAATAAAATCCAAAAGGAAAAAGGAGACATTAAAATTGATAAAACAGAAATACAATGGCTCATGAGGCTGCTATGAACAATTATGTGCCAACAAATTGGAATGACCTAGGAGAAATGCATAAATGCCTAAAAACATGTAACTTATCAAGATGGAGTCATGAAGAAATAGAAAATCTGAACAGACCAGTTTCTAGTAAGAGAGTGAATCAGTGATAAAAAAATCTCCCAACAAAGCCCAGACCAAATGGTTTCACTGGTGAATTCTACTAAACATTTAAAGAAGAATTAACACCAGTCCTTCTCAAACTCTTCCAAAAAATTGAAGAGAAGTGAACACTCCGAAACTAATTTTACAAGGCCAGCTTTAACCTGACACCAAAACCAGATGAGGACACTATAAGAAAATAAAACCCCAAGCTAATATTCTTGATGAATACAGATACAAAAGTTCTAAAAAAAAATACTAGCATACTGAATTCAACTGTGCATTAAAAGGATCATACACCACAATCAAGTGGGATTTATCCCTGTGTTGCAAGGACGATTCAACATATGGAAATCAGTAAATATGATACACAACATTAACAAAATGAAGGATAAAAATCATATGATCATTTCAATAGATGCAGAAAAATCATTTGACAGAGTTCAATATCCTTTCATGATAAAGGCTCTCAACAAATTGGGTATAGAAGGAATATACCTCAACAGAATAAAGGCTATTTATGACAAACCCATGGTACACATCAAACTCAACAGTTAAAGGTTAAAAGCTTATCCACTAATATCAGAAAAAGTCAAGGGTGCCTACACTCACCATTCATATTCAACATAGGACTGTAAGTTTTAGAGTAATCAGGCAAGAAAAAGAAATAAAAGGCAACCAAATTGGAAATAAAAAAATAAAGCCCTCTCTGTTTCCATATGATAAGAATTTTTATATAGAAAACCCTAATGACTCCTCCAGAAAAAACTGTTAGAGATTATCAATGAATTCAGTAAAGTTGCAAGATACAAAATCAACATACAAAAATCAGTTGTGTGTTTGTACATAATAATGAACTATTGAAAAAAATAAAACATTGCCATGTATAATAGCATCAAAAGGAATAAAATACTTAGAAATAAATTTAACCAAGGAGGTGAAATATCTGTACACTGAAAATTACAAGACATTGATGAAAGAAATTGAAGAACACACAAATGAATGGAAAAATATTCCATATTCATGGATCAAAAGAATTAATTTTGTTAGATGTCCATATCACACAAGGCCATCTGTAGATGCAATGCAATCCCTATCAAAATTCCAGTGACATATTTCACAGAAATAGAAAAAGCAATCCTAAAATTTGTGTAGAACCACAAGACCACAAATAGACAAAGTAATCCTGAGAAAGAAGAACAAACCTGTAGGCATCACACTTCCAGATTTCCAACTATATTACAAATCTAGAGTAATCAAAATGGTATAGTACTGGCATAAAAATAGACCCATAGACCAATGGAACAGAATAGAGAGCCTGGATATAAGCCCACATATATACAATCAACTAATATTTGGCAATGGAGCCAAGAAGACTCAATGGGGAAAGGATAGTCACTTTAATAAATGATGTTGGGAAAACTGGATAACCACTTGCCAAAGAATGAAATTGGACCCCTTACACCCCTCACAAAAATTAACTCAAAGTGAATTGAAGACTTAACTATAAAAACCATAACTGTAAAGCAACTAGAAGGAAACATAGGGGAAAAGTTTCTTGATTGGTCGCAGCAAAGATTCTTTGGATGTGACACCAAAAGTGCAAGCAACACAAGCAAAAATAAACTAGTAGGACTGTATCAAGCTAAAAAAGAAACAATGAACAAAATGAAAAGGCATCTTATGGAATGGGAGAAATATTTGCAAACCATATTTCAGATAAGAGGTTAATATCCAAAATATATAAGGAACTCATACACCTCCATAGGAACAAACCCAAGAATCCAATTAAAATATGGGCAAAGGACTTGAACAGTTTTCCAAAGAAGACATACAGTTGGCCAATAGGTACATGAAAATGTGCTTGAATCACTAATTGTAGAAATTCAAGTCAAAACCACAGTGAGATATTACCTCACACCTATTATCAAATCAAAAAAGACAAGAGACAACAAGTGTTGATGAGGCTATGGAGAAAAGGGGAATGGGGTTTTGTTGGTGGGGATGCAAATTGGTACAGCCACTGTGGAAAACAGTATGGAGGTTCCTCAAACAATTAAAAATGGAACTACGATTGGATTCAGTACTCCCACTTTTGGGTATATATCCCAAGGAATTAAAAACACTATCTTTTTTGTTTTTTGAAGTACAGTTCATTTACAATGTTGTGTTAGATTCAGGTGTACAGCAAAATAGTTCAGCTTATATATATA